>NW_007728267.1:13367-51014 GCF_000696425.1 Galeopterus variegatus | reverse complement strand
GAAAAAAAAAAAAAAAAAAAAAAAAAAAAAAAAAAAATTCCAAGGGCCTTTTGCAGAAAATGAAGAGCCAGTCTTCAAATTGACATGAAATTTCAGGGAGCCCCAAATAGCCAAAACGATCTTGGAAGAGAAGAACAAAATTGGGGAGACTGATATTTCCCAATTTCAAAACTTACCACAAAGCTATAGTAATCAAAACAGTATGATATTGGCATCAGGACAGACAAATAAATAGTCTGATTAGAAATGGACAAAATATATAGAGAGATACCTTGCCATGCAGGAAATGCAAATTAAAACCATAATGAGATCTTGCTTACCCACGATTATGGCTAAAATGAAAAACCGTGACAACACCAGCACTGACAAAGATTCAGAGAAACCAGCTCCTCACACGTTGCTGGTGGGGATGTCAAATGCTGCATCCAGTCTCACGAACCGCTTGGCACTTTCTTATAAACCTAAACATAAGACTACTGTACAACCAGCAGCTGCATTCTTGGGTCTTCGTCGCAGAGAAATGAGAACTTATGCTCACAGACTTCTACACACCTCTGCACACGGCAGCTTTACCCATGACAGCCCCAGACTTTGGCACTTTCTTATAAACCTAAACATAAGACTACTGTACAACCAGCAGCTGCATTCTTGGGCCTTCGTCGCAGAGAAATGAGAACTTATGCTCACAGACTTCTACACACCTCTGCACACGGCAGCTTTACCCATGACAGCCCCAGACCGGAAACAGCCTCAGTGTCCTTCCATGGGTGAATGTCAAGCAAACTGCACACCCAGGCCACAGAATACTGGTCATCGGTAAGAGAACAAACCACTGGCACTGTGACCATTTAGGATGACTCTCCAGAGGATTACGCTGCGTGAAGACATCCCATCCCAACAGGCTGCCTGCTGTATGGCCCCATTTGCACAACATTCTTGGAAGGTCAGTCTACAGATGGAGACGAGAGGAGTGGTTACCAGGGGCTAAGAAGAGGTGGGTGGCAGGAAGGTTAGGTGCCTAGAAAGGGCCACATGCGGGGGGCCCGTGGGATGGAACTGCCTGTGTCTCTGTCAATTTCAATGTGTTGGTGCAATCTTGTACTGCAGCTCTGCAAGAGGCTACACGGGACCTCTGCATGACTTCTCACAGCTGCATGTGAGTCTACAGTGATCTCAAAACTAAAAGTTTAAACAGAGGGACGACCATGTGAAGACACAGGGAGGAAATGGCTGTCTACAAGCCAAAGAGAGGCCTCAGAAAAAACCAACCTTGCGACACCTTGGTCTCAGACTTCCAGCCTGAAGAACTGTGACAGAACAAATGTCTGTTGTTTAAGCCTCATATAAACAAACAAACAAACAAATAAATATTTAATTAAAAAGTGGGCACAGTGGAGAAGGGTGAATTTTATGATCTAAAAATTAAGCATGAATAAAGCTTTAAGACATCCCAACAGAACTCTTCATAAAACTTAAGAAGCCGATGCTAGATTTGTATGAAGGAGAAGGCCAAGAACAGTCAGAGGGTTTTGAAGACCAGCACTAAGCAGAGGGGTGAGGCTGGGTGTGGCAAAGAGTGGGTGCTGGGCAGAAATGGCCAACGGACTGGAGGAGAGCGCCTGGAAGCAGACCCCCCCGTGCAGGGCAGCTGGCCTGAGACACTTGGCTCCCCAAGCAGAAAAATAAAATGAGACCCCCACTCACACCATGGCCACAGTTAGTGTCAAATGGATCAAAGACCTAAACGTGAGGGCGTTTCAGAATGTTCATGGGAAAATAAAATTAAAAGATAAGACAGATCTTTCCATGAACATTTTGAAGACTCCTTGTGTGGACCAAACTTGGCAAGTTTTAGAAGAAAACATGGAATATTTGCCTTTGTGAACTTGAGGCAGGGAAGGGTTCTCTCTAAACAAGACATGGGAAAAACTGTAAAGGAAAAGTCAACACGCCTGACCACACCAGCAGGAAACCGTGATGAGACCGCAGGAATAGAGACAGCAGGAATAGAGCCGAGTGCAACCGCAGGACAGGAGATGTCTCAGCACGGAGCACGTGTGTCCAGCACTGCTACGAACTTCTGCAAGAAATGCCCAATAAAAAAATGACAAAGGACATATGAACCGGTGCACCCTGTGGCCAACAGACCTGTGAGACACCGTTCAGATCCATCCAACGGTGGGCAGCAGCAGAGTCTGCCGAGACCGTGGTGCTATCTCGGCCACTGGGGGGATTCATATAACTACCTTGGAGAACAATCTGGCAGAGCCCAGGAGGGTGGGAGAGGTGTGTATGTCTTAGCCTCATCTCCCTATCTTCAGCAGTGCTCTAGGGACATTCTGCCACAGGATCAAGAATATCCCTGTAAAGATAAAAAATTAGAAATAGCCTAAATGTTCATCAGCAGGAGACTGGATAGACACATCGTGGCATAACCACTAATACACTGAAATTCTATAGTACAGTTAAAATGAACGAACCAGAGCTGTAGCATTAACATGAATTAATCTACCACCCCCTGCTCCAGAGCCCGCCGATCCTGCCTTCCGCTCTGGGTCCAGCTGGTGGTCGTGGCTGCCCCGTGCCAGGTGTCCTGCTGCAGATGTAGGGAGCAGCTACTCGGTCCTCCTCCCAGCGCCCCCTGCCTGAATGTGCCCCAACCCCCACCCTGCCGGAGAGCAGAGGTCACCCCAGTGCCCAGGCCAGAGCTCCGGCCCCTCCATCTCGGGAACGGGGCTGTGCTGGCCTGGACCTCCACCGGGCAACACAAAAGTGAGTTCCCGGATGGTGTCGGCATGACGGGGCTCTTTGTTCATTCATTGGTTTATTCTTTCAACAGATATTTGCTGACTGTTGGGGTGGGAGCATTGTGGTGGCCTGAAAAAGGAGGGTGGTGGGGCTAGGTTTGGGTTATACCACCAGGCTGGCCTAGTGCAGAGCAGGGTGTGGCTGGGGGGTGGAGGCTGATCACAATGGGTGTGAGGAGCTGACGAGGTGGGGTCTGTGGATGTGGTGGGAACCACAGGGCCATGAACCAGGACAGTCCAGACATCCCCATGGAGTTGGTCCCATGTCTCCTGGGTGCTGAGTCTAATGGGCAGCCAGGCTGAGCAACTTTGATCACATGTACTGGTGCCAAGACCTCTGAGAATTCAGAGATGCAGGGGGCACCTGGGTACCCTCTGACGTGCCACCTGTTCTTCATGAAAACCACCCAGCAGGGCCCAGGCAGGGGCCACTGAGTGGCAGAGTTGGAGTCTCCTTCATCAGGCGGGATTGTTAATATTTTGTCCCATCATAGGTCAGACTGGGGAGGCCATGTGTGGGACTTTGGTTGGGCTCCCAGGTGGCCTGGGCAAGGAGGAGGACCAGCCCAGAGACCACAGGGCGAGGCCAGTCCAGCAGGCACCACGTGAGACAAGGGAGACCACCATGTGGGCCGGGGGTGAAGAGCTGCAGCTTGATACGACATCCTCACAGTAGATGCATGCTCTAGTGGGCTGAGGAGTGGCCCCCGGGATTCACACACACCTGGAGCCTTAGAATGTGCCATTATTTGGAAATGGGGTCTTTGTGGATGTGATCAGATTAAGATGACATCAGGCTGGGTTTCTTGGGCTGTATGTCCCTGCACTCGGCTGTGCTCTGTCTCTTAGGTGGGAACAGCAGATTAAGCCCCATCCCCGCCGTGGCAGATGACTCTTGTCACTCCTGGACATCCCCAGCCCAGCCCTTCAGCCCTGGCCCTGGGACAGGAAATGCCAACGGCAGAGAGGGGAGACCTGGGGGACAGTGCTGGATGCTCCGGGGCCCCGGACCCTCAACGTCCAAGGTGCACCTTGTGTGCTGGTGGCCACACTTGCACAACGTGCCTTCCTGAAAGGTGGGGGAGTAACCCCCTTTAAAACACTGGCGTCTGGAGCAAATGGCGTCTTCCCCGGGTCATTAGATGTTACGTTTGGATTTCCATGGGGTGGGGGTTCTGCGAATGGGAGACATTAGAGTTCAGCACAGGCCGGGGCCTGTTCTGAGGGCATGTGTCATGGATGGGGCTTCCAAGCACCAGTGGAGCCAATCCTAGCTGCCTCCAGGGATGTTCCGGGTCTGAAGGAGTCTTCCTCAGCAGAAGTGGCAGGTGTGAAGTTGACTTGAGCAACGAGGCCACAGGAACCTCCCAAGGAGCTGCCACTGGGCAGCCAGGTCTACTGTCTACCACCTTGGTGTCCTGTAAAGGTCAAGCAAGGGCCTCTGATCAGGTGGAGCTGGAAGGAGCATGAGACCCTGGACAGCTCCTTTCCCTTGGAAACCCTGACCCCCACCTGGAGGCCAGGAGATCTATTTCAGAGGGTTTTCCAGGCCTGGCTTCCAGGAGCCTGAGAGACTTTCAGAGCCTGAGACTCTGGAGGGAGTGAGAGGGCAGGGGCTGTCCCCCTCCTCCAGACCCCCAGCCCCCCAGCCCTGCCCACAAAGCCCCTGAGCTGGAGAACCTCCCTCCCCATCTCTTCCCTTCCCCTCTCCTTCCCCTCCCCCTCCTCCCTCCCCCACTGGAAACAGGGTCCCCTGACACCTTGCCCTGGCAGCTGCAGAGCACAGCTTAATTACATGGTCTGCGTGTTGGGGGCCGCAGAGAGAGGCTGGGGCTGGGGCCTGGCCAAGATGCCCCTCCCGTCCCACTCTGATCTGCTTGCTGGGCGACCTGCGCTCAAGCTTCATCAGCAGCGGCCGTCTGATTGGCCACCCTCCTGGGCATGGGATGCATTAATCACATGAATTCATTAGGCGTCTCACTGGGGCTTGGGTCCCCAACTCGACATCAATTATGCTGAAGTTAAGCGACAGTGCTCATGGTGTGAGACGAGCTCTGGGACCCCACAGTCCTCGCTCCCAGGCAGGTGTGATCTGATTGTGGGGGGGGGTGAGGGGGAAGAAGGGGAAAGTCAGCCTCCCCATCAGAGGGTCACAGCCATGGCTGAGGCCCCTGGGCTGTGCAGAGCCTCATGGAGCCATGCCTGGTTAGCTCCAGGTCAGCAGGGGAAGCCCTGGTCCATGGCTCGCTGCTCTCGGAGGGACAGCGGCATGACCTGGGAGCTTGTTAGGAACACAGGATCAGACCTTCCGCCCCAGAATCTGCATCTCAACAAGGTCTCCTGGGTCTCTCAGCACAGTAGGCTGGGAGCCCTGCTCCAAGGAGTTCTGGTTCATGGCGGGAATCGGGCCCATCCTGGCTCTGCATGCAGCTGCCCTTGGCCTGCCTGGGCTGTGATGTCCCCAGATGCCCCAGCTCTAGTTCCTGTTTCTTCTTGGCCGTCCTCGGGTGGCGAGGTCCCTGAGCCCTGCTGGGGCCGTCCCACTCCGTGACCTCAGACAGCTCGTTGCAGGTGTTAGTGTTGTCCTGTCTGTTGGTGCAGCTCTGCTGACCCCTGCACACCAAGGTGCCCTCCCCAGAGGGTCTGCCAGCTCTGGGTGGCACGGGAGCAGCCTGGGGAGCAGAGAGCCTGAGTCCCTGTGGTGATCCTGCAATCAAAGCCACAGTACTGCAGTAGCATTGCGGAACAGGGTTTGCATAGTTTGAAATCTGAGGAAAATCTCCAAATACTTTAATTTTGGTAGAAACTGTTTCCATGCTGACATGTGTCTACACCTATAATTTCAGCTGATAAATTGCTGTGATTGCTCCTCCATTCCGTGTTCTCGTGAACATTAATTGTCAGTTGCAGGGTGAGGCGCCGCGGGAGGGAGGCAGGCAGGCAGCCGAGCAATGGCCATCCTGGCAGTGATTCTGCAGCACGCAGGTGCACGTGGGCACTGGGTTCCCTCCCAGCTGCATCACCAGTGCCCCCAGCCTGTAAGCGCCCACCCAGACTGAAGATGGCCACCACCAACCCGCATGGGCAGACACATGCACATACGTGCACACGCACCACACACGTGTGCCCCAACCCACACTGACACAGGCACACTCACATGATCCCGCTCATGGGCTTACACGTGCACACACCCACATTCACACAGGCACCATGTATATGAACGTGCTCACAGGCTCACATACATACACACTCACACTGGGGTGTTTGCGGGTGTGTGTGTGCAAGAGAGAGTGTGTCTGGGGACAGAGGTGGGGACATCCTTGGGAAATGGTGGATGGGCTACGGCCCCACCTTCCACCTGGACCCCTGGTGTCCCAGTCCTTCACGATGGCTGAGGCTGACCTGCTGACCTGTGACCTGCCTTCCGACCTGCGGGCCTGTGCTCTCCCCTCCAGGTCTTGGGACAGCCCCAGAGGAAGGCCAGGGCCGATGCCTGTGGCATAGCAACGCCTGGGTGGGAGAAGTGCCTCCCAGTCCCCTTGTCACTCACCCCAAAACCTCCCCAGAGGCCCTGCTGGCCTCACTCATGCCTCAGTGTCTGCAAAGAGGTCACCTGGAATCTGTGTGACACTTGATGTGTGGCTGGCCCCAGGGTCCCCAGCCCGAGCCACCTCCCTGACCTCTGCCTGGCCACTGCCCCCTCTGCTCCCCACCCAGAAGGTGGCCCAGGGACCCCTCTGCCCCGGGGCTCCCCTTCTCCCAACTTTGTCCAAAATGCCATCTGTGGGTAATGAAGCCAGAGGGGCCATCTGGACTTGGATCGTCCTCCTAGGGCTGGTCTGCAGCTGGCGGGCCACTGCTGGACAGCGGGCATTTTATCTGTCTTCTCGTCATGCAGGTTATGCTCAGGAGACACTGGATTAGGACGGAGGAGCAGTGGACACTGCCACATTCAAGGCGGCCGTGCTCCATGCCTGCCCTGCCCTGGCCGTGGGTGACCGGCCAGGAGAGGACACAACTGAGCTGAGCAACAAGAGTGTCTGCCCCGGACTTGGGCCAAACAGGACGGCCCCCATGGGTGTTAGCTCCACGTGGGTCTAGCCTGAGGTGGCCTGGGCAGCAGAGACAGGCAAGGAGACCCGTGGGCCCTACTCCTGTCCCAGGAACATTCCCGGGGTCTTTAGTCAGCCGCTGTGTGCTGAGAAGGTTCTCTGGGCCTTTGGGTGGCTTGCAAAATGCCTGGCTTTTGCCAAGGAGGAAAAAGTGGGAGGGACACTTGCCGGGGGCGTGGGGAAGAATAAAATGCACCTGCCCAGTGGGTGGTGTGTGCTGGGTGCTTGGAGCAGAGACTCCGCAGCTCTTCTGTAGGAAATAGGAGCTGGCCGGGGTGGGCTGAGGCAGGACCCCAGGCACATATGTTTTGCTTAAAGCCCCTTGGGATGTGGTCACATGTCCCCCCCATCCCTTCAGGCACCTCACCCCCTTCCCGCCTGACCCCTGCTCAGTTGAACTCCCCAGCTCTGCCCTCCTCCCACACCCAAAACCACCCTCCCTGTGCTGTTAAAACAAAGCCTGCCCTTACCAGGGGATGTCACATGGCTCTACCAAATTATTCCATGAATTTATTATTCATGATGAAGAATTATTCTAATAACATCTTCCATGCTATTAATATTCCAAAGACGAGCCATTTAAAGCCCCTTTCTGTGGCCCTCCTCTTGGTGAGAGCCAATCTATTTTTAACAAAGTGTATTGAAATTAAAATCTAATCATTTGCAATATGCTACATTTAACAAATATGCTTCTAAAGAGTCTGTGAGCAGAGCCATGGCTGGACGGTTCTGGAGGAGGCAAGAGGGAGGTGGGGTCACCCCTCTGGGGGGGTCTGGAGGGACCTCCCCCAGCTGCCCCCGCTCTGTCCATGGAGACTCCGAGCTTGTGGGGACTTTACTCACTGGGGTGAGGGAGCAGGCCGACCCCTCCTCTTCACCTTCCCTCCCTCCCTCCTTTCTTCTATCTTTCCTTTCTCCTTCGTCTGCCCCTCAGTCCCTGTGTCCAGTGACTCAGGGTGCAGATTTGGGCAGGAGATGTGTGTGTGTCTCCAGTAGGAGCAGACATCTGAGGTGGTCGCAACCTCTTCCTCCTCTTGCCTCTGGCTGCCTTCTCAATGTGGGGATCCTTGACCCCCACCCCCAATGCATATGCAGCCCAAGGTAGGCTGGGGCCCAGCAGCCCTGAGGAGGATCCTCCCAGGCACTATGAGCATATGTCCTGTTTTCTTTCCTCTTCTGAGCTCACGCAACATGCCTGCTGCACATGGGTCCCCTCAGCCAGCGACACCTCTGTCCACCACTTGGTCAGATGTGTACACAGAGGCAGCCTCATCCATCTGTCCAGCCTTGGAGACACCTCTGTCTGTCTGGGCTGAGCACAGAAGTATGAGATTTGAGACCCATCTCATGGGCAGGGACAAGCACCAGCAGCAAACACCAAAGGAGCCGCCTTGATAGGATTAGTTTGGAGGAGGTGCCTGACCTCCCAGTGATGGGCCAGGTGTCTCCCCAGGAGGGAGGGGCCAGGTGTCTGGGGGAGGGGGTAGGCATCTCCTTGGGTTGAGGCCTTTTCTGAGTGAAAAGTGAGAAGAAACTCTTCCAATGAGTCTTGGCGGGGGAGATGGGGTAGGAACTTGGGCTTGTGGGGACACTTGTGTCTCCACAATGCTAGAAGCAGGATATGAGATGCAGGGGATGGTGATCAGGGGCCCTGGAAGAGGCCAAAGCCACTCACAGAAAGCCTGTCTTTCATCCACCTACCCATCCCTTCATCTATCTACCCACCCACTCATCTATCCACCCATTCATCCATCATCCATCCATCCATTCATCCATCTACGCATCCACCCATCCATCCTTGATCTGTCATTCACTCACCCATCCACTCGTCCACCCACCCACCCATCTATCCATCCATTCATCCACCCATCTATCGATCCATCCACTCATCCACCCACCCACCCATCTATCCATCCACTCGTCCACCCATCTATCGATCCATCCACTCGTCCACCCACCCGCCCATCTATACATCCATTCATCCACCCATCTATTGATCCATCCACTCGTCCACTCATCCGCCAATCTATACATCCATTCATCCATCCATCCACCCATCAATCCATCCATTTATTCATTCAGGGCTTGCTGCACCCACAATGCAGCTTTTAGCCTGAGAATACCCGGATGGGGCCTTGAGGAACTGAGTGTCTTTGTGAGGAGGGGGATGGATCCACACTCCTAAGGGTCAGGAGAGGGGTCCAAGTTGAAGTCACAGGAGTTGAAAGGGTTGGCACTTTACATGCAAGTTCTTCAGCCTCTTGCCGTGTTTCCAAATTGTCCTCACAGCACCATCACTACCTTCTGCAATGCTGGGTCTGCTCCTTGTACCCCTGGGGCTCCCCTTACCAGTCAGCTGACAGAAGGAAACACAAAATGCCCCCCAAGTCCTCACAGAGTACAAACTCCAGAAGTCAGAGAGAGGACCCCAAGGCAGGGGAAATGGCTGTGGGTGCCCAGCGAGAGGATGACCTGCTCCGTGGGGTGAGCCCAGCCCGGCAGCAGTCAGGCCCGCTGCTGGCAAGTTGTAGGTTTTGCTTATTTTTGTTTGTGTAAAGAGTATTGAGCTCTTCTCTTTAACAGCTTCATTGAGATAGAGCTCACATACCACACAGTTCTTCCATTTAAACTACACAGTTCAGTGGTTTCTGGTATATTCACAGAGCTGTGCGACCATCACCAGAGTCAAATTTAGAACATTTCCATCATCCCAAAAAGAACCCCCATGCCCTTTAGCTATCGCCCCCCCCCCACGCCAGCCCTGGCAGCCACTGATCTGCTCTCCCTCTCTGCGGCTCTGCCTATTCTGTGCATTTCATGCAAACAGAGTCACACCATATGTGGTTCTGTGTGTGGCACCCCTCACTGAGCGCGATGTTTCCGAGGTCCATCCATGTTGTAGTGTGTGTCAGGACTTCACTCCTCTTCAGTGACTGAGTGATGCTTCACGGCTTGTCCATTCATCATCTGAGGGACAATCAGGCTGTGACCACTCTCTGTGAGTCTTCCCGTGGGTGCCTCCTAGGCAGACACCCAGGAGTGGCTGCTCTGTTTTGTTCTCCCACCAGCAGTGTGCGAGGCCCCAGCGCAGGGGCGAGGGTGTGTTAAATGACACCTCATATGTCTCTGCTCCCACCAGCCCCTCAAATGACCTGACACCTTGTCTCTGTCATGCTGGTGCCTCTCTCTCAGCTTCCACAGACAAACACGGGAGAAACGGCCCCTTGTACAGCCTTATCTCTGAACCGGGTCCCCTGTCTGCTTTGGCCAGGAAGCTTGGGAGGGAGGCCCAGTGTCAGAATCCAAGCACACCTGGTAGGCACAGATGTGTGATTCACAGCTACGCAGTCAATTCCCTGACCTGTGACCGCGGGACCCAATTCCCACCCATAAAATGGCAAAGGGATTTATGGGGTGCTTACGTTAAGGACCTTCAGGTGGGAGATAATCCTGGATTATCTGGTGGACCCAATGTCATCACAGGAGTCCTTCTAAGAGGGGGACAGGAGGGTCAGGGTCAGAGAGAGGTGGGAAGATGCCATGCTTGTGGCCTTGAAGATGGAGGGGGTGCTCCAGAGGAGAAGCCCCGTCCTCTTCTTCCAGCTTCTAAAGGCACCTGCAGCCCTCAGCTCTCAGCTCCATCGACCGCTTCCATCTTCACGTCTCCCTCAGCCTCCACTTTTAGGGTCCCTCATGATTCCACTGGGCGATCTATGATCCTCTTCCTAATTCAAGGTCAGCTGATGAGCAGCCTTAATTCCATCTACCACCCTTCATCCTCTTTGCCTCACAGCCGGACTCATGTTCATGCTCTGTGCATTGGGATGTGGGCATCTTTGGGGGCCATTGATCTGCCTCCCACAGACTTTGTAATTTGGAATCATACTTAGGGTGGGCAGATTTAGCCAACAGACACATAGGATGCCAATTTCAATGCAGATTACAAATAAGCAATGAGAAATTTTTTAGTGTATGTCTGAGACATTGCAGAATCTGTTCAAAGGCTACCGGACGCCTGTGCACTGGCTGGTAGGATCATGTGCCTCACTCTCACAGATGGCACGGTGTCACCTGTGCAAAGACCAGTTTCCAAGTTGGAGAAAAGGGGATGCAGTTTAACCCTCCAGCCTCTCTCAGGACAAGCACGGTGTGGACAGGCACTGATTGGGGACATTCCCATGGGGTTAAATGAATGGATGGATTCCACAAAGCAGATGTGCCAGGTCCTGGGGTTTCCAGCCACAGTCCTGCCCTCAAACCACTCAGAGACTTGCACGCACTTGGGAGACAGCTTCCCTCTAGGCAGCTGGCTTTGACCTGGAACACTGAGAGAAGGAAGGAGACCCTGGCAGGTTGGCCGCACGGTAGTCAGTGACAGCGTCTTTGCAGCACAGCTGCTCGGCCATGACCTTGAACTCAAGGCCCAGCTCATTATTTCTGGGGTCACTGGCTCCCAGGGTCTGGATTGATCTGAACTCCACCACGGTTGGGTCCACCTGGACCAGAGACTGTGCCCTGAATTACCCTTGGGCCTGGGGTCCCTCATACTCCCTCTGGACATGGGGTCTGATTTATGACGCATCTGCTAACAACGCTTGGTGGTCCTTCCACGGGGCTAGTTTCCATGTCCTACAATCTGGTCATAACCAGTCAGGTAACAATTTGCCTCTTCAGTAAAGCAGGAAACAGAGAAAATACAATTCGCTGTTGCTGCTCTGAGCATGGACTTATTTTCCTGGAGAGTTATGTCCCTAAGTGTGACGGTGACGCTAAGAACGTGGTGAGCAGTGTGGCAGCCACAGTTGGTTGCCCTCGCCACGTCCAGCTGCAGCTCTCCCACGGCCTCCCAGAATCAGCGAGAACGGACAGAGGACCGGGCTGAGGGCTGCGGTGTTGGCTCGCAGAGGCGGAGCAGTAAGGAGATGCTTGCAGCAGAGTATTCCAAACAAAATTCCTACAGAGCTCCAATGTGTTCACACCGGAAGGACATCCAGTGACCATGTGTTCACACCGGAAGGACATCCAGTGACCTGGAGCTGCCGTTTTGGGATCCCCGTCCATTCACCCTCAGGGTTTCCCAAGGAAGCGCCCTCCTGACACATGCCTTGGGGCCACACGTGAGTTCTGCCCTGCAGCACCCCGGCGACCCGTGCCAGTTGTCCTTGGACCCCGCTGGGCTGCCTGGCTTTGGACAGTGCTGGGTAGGGAGGCTTTCTCAGGGAACCACCAGTCCCAAATTTTCTCCCTTGTGCTGGATCCAGTAAAAAATCATAATTTCTTTTTCAGTAAAAGGCATGCCCTGCTGAATTAGGGAAATGTTAGACGATTACCAGTCGTCTTTTTCACATTCTCATGTTCTTTAAAACGCACACCGGACTTATTTTTTCTGTCATGTGTGCTGATGGTTGGCTAGAGTGCGGGCTGCCTGCTGTTGCCCGGGCAGGTGTCTGGTCTGTCGTCGCTGCAGACCCCTGGTGCCTCTCTCCGGCTCCGGCTGTCGGCTCTGAGACCCCTTCACACATCAGCACAGCTTTGAAGGAGCCCTGCTCATTGTCCCACAACTGTCCCCTCTGCATTGGCCTGGTTTCTGCCTCTGCTTCCTGCCATTCAGGATGAGGACCAGGTGGAGGGGCAGGACGGCAAGGGCAGAGGGAGCAGGATCTGGGTTGCGGTTCTCTTTGCGGGTGAGAGTAAGAAGCAGGTGAGCCAGCCAGTATCCCCTGCTGCCCTGGTGCCGTAGGAACCCCAGAACCAGCTGGCCCTGGCAGGGCTGGCCCCGGGGTTCTGCAAGCCGCTTAGCTGCACAGCAACAGTGAGGTTGGATCCTCGGTCACAGTTGAAGCTGCCGCCCACAAACGTCCGGGAAGGAGGCCGAGGCCATGCCTGGGATAGGGTCGGAGCAGGAAGCCACCTTGCCACACGCCACAGATCTCCCTGAGGGGCCCTCAGAGCCTGTCAGAGCCTGTGTCACACTGTCTCTCCCACGCGTTCATTCGGAGGGACCAGCTCGTCTCCGGGTTGGGGTCTGGCATCCAGAGTGTGCCTCGCTGGCTTTATGGCCCAGCCCTGTCCTCCCCACCCCAGGCAGCAGCACGGGTCAGCCTGAGTCAGCCTGCCCCCATCCTCTTGGCCACACCCTGAACCAAGTTGAAGGCTGAGAGGAAATTTGGGGTGTGGGAGGGGGCCAGCCTGTCTTAACTCCTCATGTGAGCTGATTCTAGCACCCAGGGACCAGCATCCGCCCCAATGCAGGGTCTCTGTCTTCCTCGGGTGCCCCAACTCACATGCACATGCGTGCGCTTCAGTGACACGTGGGTGCTGCCGAGTGCCCCCATTCTCCTCTGCTTCCCAAACAGCCCGGGGCCTGGGCCCCCACGAACTCACCTGCAGCCCTCCCCATGGGCTGGAGGGATGCCTGCGAGCCCCTGGGGAGAAAAGTGCACCGCCCATGGTGGGACCCATGGTGGAGGAGCTGGCAGGTCCCCTTCTCCAGAAGCCCCCAGACTGGGGACAGCCTTCCTGTGATGTGCGTCCTGTGGGGAGGTGTCTGAAGCCCTGTGCACAGGCAAACAGGAGGCTCCCAGCGAGCAAGGGCCCCCTGGGTCTCTCTCCCTCCAGCCCCTGGGCCTCCCCTTCCCCGTCACAATTGCATACGGGGTGATCCCCCAGGCCACCTGACTTGCTGGTAAGGCATGCAGCATCGAAGGTTAATTTGTACCAAAGAGCCAGAATTGACAGCCTGAAAGTGTGATTTCCAAAAAGCACTGCCTGCTTTTATGACCTGCCCCAGGGCCAGTGACTTAACCTTTTTTCCCCCCAGCTGCTAAATTGGCAGTGCCCTGGAGCCTCTGTGGTGTGTCCTGACATAAAGGAAGCAGTTAGTATAATTTAAAACAACACTGACCTTTTCTTCTTGCCCTTTTCATTTTAACTAAATTGCAGGGTGTTCTGTGAACGTGCCGTTCAGGCTGCTGGCGAGGGATGGGCCCGTGCCCCTCTGCCTTTCCGCTCAGGTTTCTGCTGCAGATGCAGGAAGATACGATGTAAGCCCCGATTCATGGTCCAGTCTGCACCCTCCTGGGGTCTCTTGTGGTGATGCTGAGGTTGCAAAAGGAGAAGGCTGGTGGGGACCAGATCTGCATCTGTCCCTGGGAGCAGTCTGCTGGGAGGATGCTGACGCTGTGGCCGAGAGGACCTGACAGGGGAAGGGGGACGAGGGCTGCACGGCCCTCAGGGCAGTGCTCAGGCCTGGCCAGCAGGGTGGGCTATACGTCATCCCAGCCAGTCCCAATACTTCAGGTCCCAACCCTCTGTCCCAGGAGGACACAGAGCCCTACCTGCTAAGGTCCTACAGAAAATCCCCACCGTGTCCCAGGCAAGCCCCCACCAAGGCCAAGGAGCCTTACCAGGCTCACAACTTTGCTATCCTTAATTCAAACTCACGGGCACCCCAGGGTCCGGTATACCCTAAGCCCCTGGGGCAACACAGGCCAAAACAGACCACACCTTTCAGGGGTCCCAGGCCTGTTGGGGAGGCATGCCAGAGGCTTGGCCTGCCCAGATACTTGGTGCTGGGGGAGAAAACAGGCAGGATGCCCTGATGAGGGAAGAACTCCCAGTGAGGACATTCTGAGCAGGGGACAGATGGATCATGGGACACAGGGCTGGGAGCCAGGAGCCAAGAGTCAGGTGCAAATATGGACAAGAGACAGGCTGCCTGGATGCCCAAGCCTTTGGTCTAAGAGACATGCTGAGTGGATGCTGGGGCCCGCACGGGTGCCTGCTGCATGTGTGAGCACCTACTGTGTGTGGGCCATCCCACCAGAGACCTAGGGAGGCTCGTCCTGTGCTGGGAGAGCAGGTCCCTGCACCCTGGCAGCTGTCAGATGGTTTAGGCGAGACTCCTCATCTTGGCATTTAACATATTTAAAGAATTTGTAACACTTAGTGTCCATCAGAAATAGTTTAATTAGCTTCTCAAGCCCCTGGGTCACTCACAGTCCACCTTTTCAATTCTCTGAGGCTACTCATTTCAGCCAACAATATCTAGTCTAGATCCAGGTAGGCGACCTGATCCTGTAAAGGGCCAGACCCATAGGTATTTGCAGTTTTACAGGTCACACAGTCTCTGTTGCACCTGCTCAGCTCTGATGTTGCAGGGTGAAGGCAGCCACGGACCAGGTGTACATGGTGGGACAGCCATGTGTCAATAAAACTTTATTTACAAATGCGGCCATGGGCTGGGTTTAGCCTGAGGGCTGGAGTTAACACCACTCCCCTGCCCCTGAGCCCAGTGGTTCTCACCTGGTTGATGTCTGCCCCCAGGGGATGTTTGGCAGTGTCTGGAGATATTTTTTATTTTATAATTAAACATGATATGGGGGGGGTGCTGCTGGCATCAGTGGGCAGAGGCCAGGGAAGCTGCTTCACGCCCTACAGGTTGGGAGCCCCGAGTCGGCAGACTTGGGAGCCTCTCTTTAGTGACCCGCAAACAGGGACATGAGCTGTGTGTGCTCGGGGGGTGTGGTCATCACCGCAGGAGGTATGTGAGTGAATGAACACGAGATGAACACACACTCACGTGCCCACTGGATGCCGGTACCTTTCCAGGCCCGGGGGTGGAACAATGGACATAGATGCTCTCACAGGGTCACCAGCAAGGTCATCATAGAGCCAAGGTAGCAGGTGAGATGATCGGCTCTGGGGCACCCAGGTGTGACAGAGGCAGCTTGCTGTCTAGGTCTGATGGGGCAGTCTCTCAGAGGTGGGTTCTTGCCTAGGTGTGCTGGCAGCCAGCTGTGCCAAATCCCAGGGTTTTAGGAAGAACAACTTTCCTGGATTGCGTTTCATGCTCCAAAATGGGCCCCATCAAGCAGGTCCACCGGTGTGAGGGCTCCTACGCTGCTCGTGGTGTCTGGTCATGCACAGTGAGGACGTCACAGATCAGGCATGGTGAGACCAACAGCACACGCGATGCCGGCCACCCTCCACCCGTGTGTAATCACGTGGTCACAACGACTCCATGTGTGCACAATGACACCCATCCTGTGGTTTACCTGATGACTTTACCTGGAGCTAGCATGTGAGTCAGCTCATAATCGCCCTGTGTAATCGTTCAATCTCACAGTAACACTTTAATTTGCAAAGCAGAAATAACCATGTGATTACCCTGCAATTACATGATAGTTGCTAATCAATTACTCATACAGAGTTTGCATGTGTTTACAGACAGGTTAATGCCCGCACACCCTTCCCCAGTGTGATGTTCCTGGGGTGCCGGCTGACAGCCATCTGCCCAGCCATATTTGATGCCCAGAAAAATCCAGGTCAGCTCTGGGTCCCCACCTCAGGACCCTCTCCTGGAGAACTTGAGGGCCCCCAGCCTGTAAGCATGTGTGGCCCACCACACCCCGTCACTGACAGACCCCCCACCCCTCTCACTCATGGGAATACATCTGAGCATGAGGTCGGCACAGGTTTTATATTCCCTTGCCACCTGTTCCACTAATGCCTGGAGCCCAGGAGGCTGGAGACCTTTGTCACTGCAGTAGTAGGAACAACATGGCCCCTGCTTGGAGCCTGCCCTGTGCTAGGCACTGTGCAAATAGCAACTCCCACCGGTCGATTCCTCCTCACGAGACCTGTGAGCAATGGGCTAGACCATTCCTATGTGCAGAAAAGGAAACTGAGTCCCAGAGAGGGTATGTGTCCCTTAAGTCTACACAGCTGGCAAGAGGCAGGGACGTGGGCCCACATCTGTCTCAACCCGAAGCCCACTCCCTGGAAGCCCAGAGGCCTAGACTCCCAGGGGTCCCCTGTGGGCATCGCAGGTAAATTCAGGGCTGTGGTACCTCCTGGTAAGTAGGGATGAATTTCTCCACACACCTTAGCCTGTGTCCCTAGGGGATTCAACTGTGCACAGCTAAGCCTCTCTGCGGTCCTGGCCAGCTTATAAGAAAGTGACCCCAGTGATTTGAACCCACACAGACACAGAGCCGGAGAAGGTAATTGCAAAGATGCCGTAAATGTGAATTTTCCCCCTTTCTTCTCTTAACTGACTTAAAAGCAGTTGTAGAAAATACGTGTGTAGATTGGGTTCTTGGCCACAGCATGTAGAGACATAACATGCTTGGGCCACGTTCGCCCGCAGCTGTGCAAGGCTGTGGGAAACGATGGCAGAGGAGCGAGAGTGGTGGCGTGCCATGGGCTCACAACCTCGGAAGAGGCATGAAATGAGGCCACAGACAGGGCGAAGGGGTCGGAGCTAAATGACAGCATTGTCTCTATGCTCGCTGGGATTTGGCTGATTCTGGTAAGACATGCATGGGAAACCCTAGAGCAATCACCGAAAAATAGCTCAGACTCAAGAAGGGTCGTGTCCTGGGAGCTTGGTGGCAGCCGGGCGGGAGGAGCAGAGAAGTGCCCTTGAGCTGACACTGTTGTGATGGAACTGTTGGGGGAGGTGGCCTCGGCAGGCAGCTCGGGGCTGGGTGGGAGGACCCCGCACTGGAGGAGCCCAACCTCAAATGTGAAATGCGAGGCTCATTTCCACACTGGCCTTGTCCTGGGCCATGGAGCCCAGCAGGCCCTCACATGTCTTTGCAAACCCTCCCCAACTCCAGGGTCCAGGCCCCAGCACAGGGATTTTGTGTCCTTGGGAATCTGCACTTTACACAGGCTGCTGCCCGCACCTGGCACCTGAAGCAAACTCTGGATGCTGCAGACAAGGCTGTCCACCATGGTGCGGCTGGAGTGAGGCGCGGTGTGGCTGATCATGCTGCCGCAGTGACTCCTTTGCAGCCTGCTTGTGACACAGCTCGAGTCATGGGAATAAACAACCCATGATTGCATTGTATACATGTATCAAAATGTCATACTGTACCCCATAAATATGTACAATGATCACGTGTCAATTAAAATAAATTTTTGACAATGACCCACTAGTGAGCCTTCTCTGCATTTCTCAGCCTGTCGGTCTTGGTTCCTGTTTCTCTGTGTGCAGCTCAGGGCAGGGAGCACCCCTGACCCCAGCAGGAAGGCGGTGGGGAGCAGGAAGAGGAAGGACCACCACACAGCACTTTGCTGGCTCGGCCTCTTCCAGAGAGACCCCAGTGCCCACTGAGTGGTGGTTTTAGAGCAGACCAGGATGCTTTGTGCAGGACATGAGCTCTGGAACATGCGTGCATACAGGTGTGCACATACACGCCCAGCGTCGCATCTCCTGTGGACGCAGACCTGCTTGATAAGTGGATGTCCACCCTCATGAACGTGGTTCAGTCCAGCCCTCTGGTCTGAAAGGAAAGGCGAGGCTGGACTAAGTCGGACGCCGTGCTCGTCCACCCGTGGGAGGCTGCTCTGCAGAGTGGATGCAGGTGACCCGGGGCCTGGGGACGCTGGTGTGGGCACAGGAGCATGTTCGTAGCCCAAGGCAAGGGCACTTAGTTAGAAAGGAAACCAGCACTTTGGAAGGGTGCAGAGCGCCCCATTAGAGTATCAGGGCAGCCCTTAGAAGGAAATGCAGCACTGTCCACAACAGTGAGGCTCCAATTCTTCACTTACCTGACAGCTGGGTCTCTGAACAGCCTCACGTCATTTCCTGCTCCCGTGGTTCCTACTGTCCCCAGCTCTCCTCTGCCCACCCCACCCTCGCTCGGCTAAACAAAGCAGTGACAGCCACCATCCCCTCTTCAGAGCCCTCCCGGCTGGGCAGACTTGAACTTCAAACAGTCTGAAACCCAAAACGAGAAATTGTGATGGATGTGGGCAGCCTCAAAATAAAACACGGCCACAGTGCCGCGAGTGGCACCGCTCTGTTCTGTCTGCCTGTTTCCAGCTTTGCTTCCAGGAGAGGCGAAGCCCTGTGACGGCCCAGGTAAACGTCCGGGAGGGACACGCAGTCTCCCACAAGCGTTTCTTCTTTGGAAAAGGTAGCTGCTGTCTGTGCGGTTGGAACAAACACGCACGGATGAACAGGCGCACGCTCGGTCACAAAGACGCAGACGCGCAGACGCACAGGCACACAGGGCGGGGAGGGCTGCAAGGCCCTGAGACTCTGAGGGGAGCCACATTCTTCACATACGACAATTAAACAATACAATAAACGCAATCAGCATATGTTTTAAGCAGTTTATTAGTGATGCTTACCATAAAATCAGAGCTGAGAGTGCTGCAGGCTTGGTTGGGATAACGGCTTCCAATCCCTAGAGTCGTAAAACCCCTGGCTTGGAAGAAATGGGTGTCTCTAAATGATGGAATCAGCAGGCCTGGGCGGCGCGGAGCAGCCACTCCGTAGCTGTGTGAGGTGAGGTCGTCGGTGACTTCTGACCCTGCAGATCTTGGTGGGAGAGAGACCAGGGAGGGACGTTGGGGCTGGAGCCTTGTTGGCATTATCCTTGGGGGCGCTCATCACGCCGGGGCAGGAGTGTGAGGTCGTCGGTGACTTCTGACCCTGCAGATCTTGGTGGGAGAGAGACCAGGGAGGGACGCTGGGGCTGGAGCCTTGTTGGCATTATCCTTGGGGGCGCTCATCACGCCGGGGCAGGAGCACCACAAGGGCCGGGCTCCGGTCACTGACGGTCCTGGGCATCTTGGCAGGGTTCAGAGAGCAGGGGGAGCAGGTGAGGCAGAGACGCCACTTCCTCTGCCCTCCTGGCAGGCTCCGCAAGTCCTCCTGTAGACACCGCCAACAGGCCAGCTGACCGGAGTCCAACCTTGGATGTGCTGGCTCTGTGCCAGGGCCCACCTGGGGGCCCTGTCCCTCTTTTCCCTGAGACCCAGGTGGCTCTGGTTTTCAGAAGAGCTTCTGGAAGGTGCTGGGCTCTGAGGCGCTGTGCGGGAGAGGCCGGGCAGGCCACTGACACAAAGATTTGTCCCAACTCAGAGCAGCATAAAGTGGATTCTCATGGGACAGAATGAGTTTTCATTTTGCAAAGCAGAGAGGGACGAGCTGCTGAGCTGATGTTTGAACACATTTTCGTAGGAACAGTGGAACTTTAAATCAGGTGTGAAGGACAAACAGCTCCATTAAACGAGCCTCCTTCCAGCCGGGGTGTTTCCCATGCTCCACTCTGGGCCCCCTCTCTCCTGCTTTGTGCAGAAGGGAGTTTTTTGTTTGGTTTGGTTTTGGCCCATCTCGAGAGCTTCTGAGATATCTGGGCAGTGGGATGCCGAGGAGAGGGCAGGGCTGGAGATGCTGCTGTCCCTTCCACAGGGGGATGACCCTGGGAAAGCCACCAGCTGCCCCCAACCCCCCTGTGTCTCCTGTAAAGGGAGTGATGGACCCTGTGGAGTTCAGCTGAGAGGCAGGTGTGGTCTGACCGAGGGGGACCCAGGGGGAGCCGTGGCCCCTGGCCGGCACTGAGGGCCCCACGGGCAGCCTGCATGCGGGGCTTGTCACAGTTCCCCCAGTCCTACTGGAGCTCCTCCCCTAAGGAGGGTGGATGGGGCTTTGTGACTAGGACACAAAGGTGAAGGGGACGGGCTGTCTCCAGGTGCCTGGGCCCACCCTGTCACTGGGTATCCCCCAAAGGCCAACGGAACAGTGCAGCCAGGAGACACAGGGGCCCAAGCCAACGCTCCTGGGCACCCTTGGGGATGGCAGAGGGGTGGCTCTATGAGTTTCAACAATGTGGCCCCAGGCAGTTGTCATGGGGTGCACATAGCCTGGCCCCAGATTCCTTTGCTTGGCTGAGGTGTGTGGTGAGAACGCCCTCCAAGGGCACTGGGGGAGCCCCCAGAATGGCGGTGCCCAGGCAAGGTGGCCTCCCACCAAGCTGCATCATCCACACACGGAGCAAGAAGACCTCCGCCCTCCTCAGGGGATGGGGGTCCTGAGCCGGGCCGGTGGCTGCCAAGACAGCACGTGATTGTACAACAGGCACCACCCCATGGGCTGACTGTCCTCAACTTATGGATCAGGAAACGAGGTGACCGTGGGCTGGTGACTGAGCTTTGGGCGGCTCAGTTTGAGGCGACTCAGCCCATCCCCTCAGCTCCCTGGACAGGCCGTGGGGGAAGCAAAGTCTGACCCATCCTGTCCCCGAACAGCTCCTGCTGCTCCTGCTAAGAGCCCTTGGTTTGAAATTTAAAGAGTAGGGTCCAATTTACGAAACCTCCATTTAAACCACCTCTTGGCACTCGGTGACCGACAGGTTTCACTAAAGCGAAGCCTGCAGAGAAGGGGCCTGAGTTCTCTGGGACAAAACACTGCCCACACCCCAGCCCAAGCAGCTGTGACGTGGGTGCCCCACGGCCTTCAAGCAAATGGTGTCTCTGCCTCTTGTCCTCACAGACCCCATCTGATCAACGGGACCATTTCCAAAGAGTGGATGTCTGCTTGCCCTGCCTGGCATCACAAGGTGACTCTTTTACAAAAGGAAATTATCTGAAATATAGACTTTACAGACAGTGAGCTGTGGAACACAAATACTGGGTCTGAAAAACAGGAGACTCTGGTATGTTAAAGAGCACACGAATGTCATGAGAGCCAGTGGGGTACCCTCCCCCTTTTCTGTTTGGCCTGAAGTGTGTCCTTGGGGAAAAGTCCTGGGTCCCACTCAGTTCAAGGCTCTGGCACCTGCGTGTGGAATCTGCCACTGCTTCTGGGGTGAGTTAATCTCCTGCTGTCATGGAATGAAAACTGCATGAGCCTCAATGTCTGCACCTGTCTGATGGGGACAGGGACTTCGGTTCAACAGCCTCACAGAGCCACGATAGGAACTGGATGGAGGAAAAGGGGCTCCAGGTAGGTCCCTGGTCTTTGTCCACACCAGTGACTCCCTTCCCACAGCCTAGCAGAGGAGCAGCTTCAGGCACATATCCCGGTAACAATCAGATCAGCCTTGCCTTACACAGAGCCCCCACCCCCACCCAGCACCTGCAACCTCCATTTACGGGAATATGAGCACGTTCCCAGTTCCTAATTGCGAGTCTCGCAGACGTAACCAAGAGCCACACTCTGGGGGTAAAAAACACCTGAACGATGAATACCACTATTGGGGCTAGCACTGCAAAGTGTGACCAACAACCAGAGACCATGCAGGGAGATGGAGCCCACATCCCCTTAAATCTGACCTTGGGAGGACCTAGTGCGAAAGGCAGTTAATCGCACGCTGATGGGGCTGGGCTGGCCGCCTGGTTAGGTGAAGTGACAGGTTCCAGCCAGCAACCGATCTTGCTGCAGAGCCCGAGGTCTTGGTTCTGAAGATTCAGGAGCTGGCGTGGAGGCCTGAGTTCGATAAGAAAACAGGAAGGGGGCTCAGGCCCCTGCTTGTGGGTGGGCAGGTGACACCTGCAAACCCTACCTTTGCTTTGGAAGAATGGTGACCGCTCACAGTGCTTGGCTTCTTTTTTATTTTTTATTTTAATTTATTTTATTTATTGAATCAAAATTGATTATACATATTTTGGGGGTTCAACATTGAGATATGTTGATCAAATCAATATTACTAGCATATATATTGTTACAAATCATAATTATTCTTTATGCCCCTTTTCCAATCTCTCCCCTTCCTTCTGTCCCCTCCCCCTCCCCCTCTAATTACCCTAGATTTCTTCTCTCCTTGTAAAGAATAACGGTTACTCTATTGATTTCTTGCCTAGATGATCTGTCCAATGCTGAGAGGTATGTTCAGGTCCCCCAATATTATCACAGAGCAGATGCTTCTTCTGTCACTCTGAAATGGGCTTTGTGCTCTTCTTTTCTTTATCTCTGCTGGTGACTTTCCTCATGTCAATGAACTCTAGTGGCTGGCGGACCATCTCTGTGGGGGTTGTGGCATCTAGCCACTTTCATGGCAGCCATGGTTGTTGTGGTGGATGTGGTGGGCACTCACGTGGAGGTGATGTTTTGGGCATGCTCCCTGGTGCTGGCAGTGTGCCTGGTTACGGGGTGTGTCTGGTCCCCAGTGCTTGGCTTCTATATGGAAAGTGCCAGTTCTCACAGTGTCGGTGTTCCCTGCTGGTCTTTGCCAGGGTCTGAGGGGTCAATGCAAAACTATTCCATGCTCTTGTGTTGATAAGTAATAAAGACTTCAGCTTTCACAATGTCCAGATGGCTAGAAAGAGGCTGTGCAGTCGCCTCCGCTGTTCTCTGGGCTTTCAGCTTATTCTATGGGGACGCCAGCTCTGACTGTGCCCAGAGAGACTCCAGGCCTGAGTGAAGGGGAGGGCCGGCACAGGGGCACCACTGCCATCTGGGGGCACCCTCTCAGAGGTGCAGGTGACAGGCCACACTTTTCTGCAGCCGTGAAGAGTGGGCTCCAAGCTAGGCGAAAAAGCGAGGACTTATCTTCATTCAACAGAAATGTTTACTCTGAACCTCCTGGAGCAAAGCCCTGTTCTGGGAGCTGGGGACCCTGAAGAATGACAAGCAGTGACCCAGCCTGCATGGAAAGATCTAGACAGGCCCGTAATCTGCTCACCTGCTCACATTCTCCCTGATTTCGTCACGTCTTTGCAGAAGTGCTGTGGATAACAAAAGGAGACGGCAGGATAGCAGCTGTATGAACGCATCTGTAGATGGTGCCAGGCAGGGCCTGTCTGGGGGCAAGACGTCCAAGCCGGGAGCTGGTAATGAGGAAGGGACGCTGCCGTGTGAGGATCTGTGGTGGCAAAAGGACAACCCGAGCAAAGGCCCTGAGGCCACAATGGGCTGCCCCTACTCAAGTACCTCCAAAATCTGCCTGTTTGGAAGCAGCACCCAGAAGGGTTGCATGGGGGGAGATCACTCTTCCTTACCCCAAGCAACCCTTCTAGAAACCAAAGCTGTACCCTGCATTGTGCAAGACCCACAAAGAAGACATCCATTTCCAAGGACGGAACAAGACGAAGAGCCCAGGCAGCCCAACACCGCTCATCCTGAGGGCACTTGTGGTCCCAGGCTCCTATCCCAGCCAGGCGACTCTGCCTCCAGCCAAGAGCTCGACCGTCTTCAGGGGCTCCTGTCAGAGGCTGCCTGTGTGCTGGCGTGGAGGCGGATCCCCCAGAGCCCAGCTGAGCTGCCCCATCTGAGCCCCACGGGTCAAATTTGTCTTCCTCCCTGAATCCTGGTGAAATTGCAGAATTGTGAACTATATAAAGGATCACTGCTTTAAGTCACCAAGTTTTGGGGTGGTTTGTTATGTAGCCATAGTAACTGGACAGGTTTGGGCACCTGCCGCCATAAAAAAAAAAAAAAAAAAAAAAACCAAATGTGGCATTGGTTTTGGGACAGAGTGAAAGTCTGGAAGGCTTTGAGGAGAGGGAGGAAAGGACCCGAACTATGCAGTGTGGGAATTTCAGCAATACCGTCACCCACAGGAGTGTGTAAACAGGAAATGGACCTGACAGAGGAAAGATCCGATAGGATTTCCAGGCAGGGTGACAAAGGCACCGTCTGCCTTATTCCAGCGACCTGTGATAAAGTGCAAGAATAGTCGGATGAACTTGGGGTGAGTGAACTATTTGATTTTGAGTAGATTTTGGAGGAAATACAATGGATCTAGGAATGCTGGATTTGAAAATAAAACTATCATTCCCAGCCTCTCTGGGATATCAGATTAAGACATGGCTTCAGAACAAAAATCAGATCCAGTGTGAGACTGTAAATCCTAATGTCAAGACCTCAGAAAGATTTAGTATGGTGTGTCATAGACAAAGGGCCCTCTTAGGATCTGCAAGGTGGGCCTCACAGATCCCATCAACTAAACAAAAGGGCTTCTAGGAATCTTAAGGGCATTGTGCCGCTCTGGAACTTCATGGGGAGCCCAAGACAGAGAAGGGCCTCTCTCATAGAGACCTATAGGTGTAGCTTTGTCTGATTGAGTTAGCCCTAACAGGAGTCACAGAAAACCCATGTTTGTAGAATCATTCTGGCAGAAGCGCTGCTGGCTTGGACTGAAAAGGACAGAGCGTGTAAAAAGTTACAAGAGGCAGGGAACGGCTGAGAAACCTACTCAGCTGCAAGCATAGGCTGCCACTTAGGGAAGGGAGAGAAAATGGCTCAGGGACAGAGCCAGGAGCCACAGAGAACAAGTCCCAGGCAACAGACGGTGCCTGAGCAAGGACCTGGCAATGGTGCCTGCTCAGATTTCAGATTTGCAGCAAGCCAGGTGCTGCTGCATGCCTCCAGTTTGCCCTCTGAACAGTGAGGTTACAGCAGTTATCCTATGCCCACCCCTCTGCTGGATGTTGGGGGTGGGGGATGCCGGATAACTCGCATTTCAATTTAGGTCAAGAAGAACTGTACTTGAAGAAATATCCCTGAGCCTTGTCTGCACCTGGGCCTGGTTTGCACAACATGATCCTGGCGCTCCAGCCAGAACCTGATGTGGTAGAGGTGTGTGACTTTGGGGAGGCCTTGGGAGGCCGAGGGAAGCCTGCCTACGGGAGGAATGTAAAAGATTTCTGGTCTAGGGGTTTTAAAACAAGGTCCCAAAATTATGTGCAGCTCCTCCCATTACCAGCGAGGGCGTATTTCTCTTCCTCTTGATTCTGGGCCCTTGACTGCTTGTTCAGTGGCATGTGGTGAAAGAGAAGGATTCTGGGAAGGGGGCAGAGGCACCGGCTTCCTGCCTGGACAGGAACTGCACTGGCAGAGCCTGTCTGTGTGGCTGTCTTGGAACTCTGGGCCTGTTGGAGGCTTGCACCTCCAGGGGAAGATCTGGACAGAAAGTCGCAGTTAATCTCAGTTGACTTCAGCTCTTAGCACAGTTGTGGCTACCCATACTGCCTCCACCCCTGTGGCAGGCAGCTGTGCATGTGTTCCTGGAGCAGCCTGCAAACAGCTTTTGGGAGTCAGAGTGGGCAAAAAGGACCCTGCCCTCCACATATTTGGAATCTGTGCTCTGATCACTGACTGCTGCTTTTGATCCCAGGGGTGCAGACAAAGAAGTGATAGCCACTGTTGTCCCACCTCCCCCTACTATTGCAAGCCCCTCCCCCAGCTGAAGTGATTTCCGAGGGATTCACAACCTGGAAACATTTTCTTTACCTTCATTTTTCTCTTTTCCACCTATTGGGAGCCAGTCATTAAAGACTAGGAAATTGAAAAACAACTGCACATATAGGGAAAATTAGAAGGTGTTTGTGCATGTCCAGAGAAAGGTGCAGGCTCAGAAAGACCTAAGAAGACCTTACATTTATACCTCAGGCTTATCCTTGGCATAGAGACTACCTACAACATAAACAGAAACAATAAACAGAAGCAATAACAAAAAACAGAAAACTCTGGAGAAGGCGAAGAATATGCTTTTCAGAGTTATCACATTATTAGCTTCAAAGTCCAGTTTTTAACAAAAAATGTCACAAGGTATACAAAGAAATGGAAAGAATGGTCTGTTCAAAGAAAAAATAAATAAATAAATCAGCAGAAACTGTCCCTGAAAAAGACTCCAAGATAGATCTCCTAGACAAAGACTTTAAAACAACTGTCTTAAAGATGCTCAAATAATTAAATGGAGATAAAGAAAGTCAAGAAAATCGTGTATGAACAAAATGGAAATCCTATACAGAGATAGAAAACATAAAAAGAAATTCTGATCTGAAAAGTACAATAACGGAAATGAAAAATTCACTAGAGGATTCAAAGGCAGATTTGAGCAAGCAGAAGAAAGAATCAGTGAATATGAAAATAGGACAATAGAAATTATTTAGTCTGAGAAATAGAAAGAAAGAGGATTGAAGAAAACTGAACAGAGCCCAAGGGACCTGTGGAACACCATCAAGTGGACCAACATACACATTGTGGAAGTCCCAGAAGGAAAGAGAGGGAAAGAGGCATAGAGAATTTTGAAGAAATAATGGCTAAAATCTTCCCAGTGAAAAACAAGAATATAAACATACAAGAAGCTCAATAATCTCCAACTAAGATTAATTCAATGATGCCCACACCAAGACACATTATAATCAAATTTTCAAAAGACAAAATGAGGGGCCGGCTCGGTGGCGCACTGGAGAGTGTGCCACTTGGGAGCGCGGCGGCGCTCCCACCGAGGGTTTGGATCCCATGTGGAGACTGGTTCCCGCTCACACCGAGGGTTGTGATCTCGTTACCGGTCAGTAAAAAAGACAAAAAAAGGAAAAAAAAAAAAAAAAAAAAACAAAATGAGAATCTTGAAAGCAGCAAGAAAGAAGCAACTCATCATATGCAAGTGATCCTCAGTAAGATTATCATCAAATTTCTCATCAGAAGCTTGGCGGCCAGAAGGCAGTGAGCTAATACATTCAAAGGTCTAAAAGAAAAAAAAACCCTGTCAACCAAGAATTCTATGTCTGACAAAACTGCCCTTTATAAGTGATGGAGAAATTAAGATATTTCCAGATTAACAAAAGCTGAGGGAGTTTGTTACCACTAGACCTGTCCTGTAAGAAATGCTCAAGGGAGTCCTGTGGTCAGATGAAATGACACTAGACAGTTACTTGAAGCCATGGAAAAAACAAAGATCTCAATAAAGGTAAAGACATGAACAATTATGAAAGCCGATATTACTATAACAACAGTTCGTGACTCCACATTTTGTTTTTCACGTAATTTAAGAGATGAATGCATTTAAAAGAATTATTAGTTTATTTTTTGGACACACAATGTATAAAGATATAATTGTGTGACATGAACAACTGAAAGGGATGAAGACAAAGCTGTAAAAGAGCAGAATTTTTGTATGTTATTGAAGTTAAGCTGGTATAAATTCAAATTAGAGTATTATAACTTTAAGATACTAAATGTAATCCCCATGGTAACCACAAAGAAGATAGTTATAGAATATACACAAAAGGAAATGAGAAAGAAATTTAAACATTTCATTACAAGAAATCAACAAAAGAAAACAGTAACTTAGGAAATGAGAGACAAAAAATAAGCTGTAACTCTTAACGGAAGTCTGGCAATATGATAGAAGTAGCCCCTCCTTACCAGTAATTTTTTTAAGTGTAAATAGATTCAACCCTCCAATCAAAAGATTTTAATCAAAAGATTGAAAGGATGGATAAAAACACATGATTCAGCTGTACGATGTCTACAAGACACTTGCTTTAGATCCAAAGCCACAAATAGATTGAAATTGAAAGGATGGAAAAATATATTCCATGTAAATAGTAACCAAAAGAGAGCAGGGGTGTCTATACTAATGTCAGACAAAAAAAAAAAACCTTTGAATCAAAAAAGTTTACAAGAGACAAAGAAGGACATTATATATTAATAAAAGATTCAACAGAGAAAGAGAATATAAAATTATAAACATTTATGCACCTAACAATAGACCATCAAAATACATGACGCAAAAATTGACAGAATCGAAAGGATAAATAGACAGCTCTACAACAATAGCTGGAGACCTCAATACTCCACTCTCAACAATGGATAGAATAACCTGACAGAAATTAGGCAAGAAAACAGAAGACTTGAACAACACAATTAACCTACTAGGTCTAACAGATGTCTCAACCTTCTATCCAACAAGAGCATACACATTCTTTTCGGGCACACATAGGAAATTTCCCAGGATAGACCATATGTTAGGACACAAATTAAGTCTCAACAGATTGAAAAAGATAGACAGCATACAAAATATCTTCTCTGACCACAATGAGATGAAGTACAGAGCAATATCCTGATGAATGTTAACACAAACATCCTCAATAAAATACTAGCAACCCAAATTCAGCAGCATATTAAAAGGATTATACACTATTACCAATTGGGATTTATTTCTGGAATGCAAGGATGGTTCAACACACAAAAATTAATCAATGTAATACACCACATTAATAGAATGATGGAATAAAACACACGATCATCTCAACCAATGCAGAAAAAGCATTTCACAAAATTCTACACCCTTTCATGAACATGAAAACACTCAACAGACTAGGAATAGAATGAAATTGCCTCAACATAATAAGATCCATACACAAAAAACCCACAGTGAACATCATACTCCACAGTGAAAAACTGAAAGCTTTTCCTCTACAATCAAAAACAAGAATGGCTATTCTCACTACTTCTATTCAACATAGCACTGGAAGTTCCATCCAGAGCAATTAGGCAAGAAATAGAAAGTAAAAAGTATTCAAATTGGAAAGAAAGAAGTAAAACAACCTCTGTTTGCAGATGATATGATCGTACACGTAGAAGACCCTAAAAATTCCACAAAAAACCTGTTAAAACTAACAAATTAATTCAGCAAGGTACCAAGATACAAAGTCAACATATAAAAGTCAGTTGCATTTCTATACACTAACAATGAACAATTTGTAAAGGAAATTAAGAAAACAATTCCATTTACAATAGCATGAAAAAGAGTGAAATACTTAGGAGTTCACTAAACCAAGGAGATGAAAGACTCATACAATAGAAACTACAAAACATTGCTGGAAGAGATTTACAAAGGCATAAATAAATGAAAACATTTCCTATGTTTACAAACTGAAAGACTTAATATTGTTAAAATGTCAATACTACCCGAAGCAATCTACAGATACAACGCAATCCCTATCAAAGTCCCAATGACTTTTTTTGCAGAAATATAAAAATCCATCCTAAAATTCATATAGAATCTCAAGGGACCCCAAATAGGCAAAACAATCTTGAAAAAAAAAGCACAAAGCTATAGGACTCAGACTTCCTGATTTCAAAACTTATTACAAAGCTACAGTAATCAAAATAGCATGGTACTGGCATAAAAATAGACATATAGTTCAAGGGAATAGAACAGAAAGCCCAGAAATAAACCCTCACATATATGGTTAAATAATCTTTCACAAGGGTGTCAAGACCATTCAATGGGAAAAAGGACAGTCTTTTCAACAATTGGTTCTGAGAAAACCAGATATCCACACGCAGAAAAGATGAAGTTGGACCCTTATCTGACACCAGATAGGAAAATTAACTCAAATGGATCAAAAACCTAAATATTAGACACATACAAAAAAAAAATTAGAAAAAAAGATAGGGCAAAAGATTCACAATATTGGATTTGGCAATGATTTCCTGGATATGACACCAAAGTCATAGGCAATAAAAGAAAAAATAGGCAATTTAGACTTTATAAATTTTTTAAAATTTTATGCATCAAAAGACAATACTAACAGAGTGAAAGGCAATCCACAGAATGGGAGAAAATTTTTGCAAGTCATATGTCTGATGAGAAATTAATATCCGGAATATATAGACAATGCCTGAAACTCAAAACAACAAAAAACCCAATTCAAAAATGGCAAAAAATGGGCCGAGCCCGTGGCGCACTCGGGAGAGTGCGGCGCTGGGAGCGCAGCAGCGCTCCCGCCGCGGGTTCGGATCCTATATAGGGATGGCCAGTGCGCTCACAGCACTCACTGGCTGAGCACGGTGCGGCCGGTCTCAAAAAAAAAAAAAAAAAATGGCAAAAAAATTTGAGTAGAAGGTGTACAAATGGCCAATAGCACGTGAAAAGATGCTCAGCATCACTAATCATTAGGGAAGTACAAGTCAAAACCACAGTGAGACATCACCTCCCACCTACTAGGATGGCTACTGCAAGGAGAGAAAACACAGAAAACAGCAGGTGGGGGTAGGGTGTGGAGTAACAGCAACCACATGCACTGCTGGTGGGGATGTAAAGGGTGCAGCCACGGTGCAAAAAATTATTGTGGTTCCTCAAAAAATTAAAAAGAGAATTACCAAATGGTCTAGCAATCCCACTTCAGGGTATATACCCAATAGAATTGAAAGCAGGGTCTCGAGGAAATATGTTTATGCCCAGGTTTATAGCAGTATCATCACAACAGCTGAAAAGTGGATCAACCCGAGCATCCCCAGATGATGAAGAGAAAAGCCCAGACAGATGAAGAGAAAAGCAAGATGCGGTGTACCCTATAGGACGGCACGTTACTCAGCCTTGAAAAAGGAAGGGAACTCTGACACACGCTACAACGTGGAGGAATCTTAAGGCCATAATGCTCAGTGAAACAAGAGTCACAAAAAGGCAGACACTGCGTGATTCCACTCATGTGAGGCACTTAGAATTGCTGAAACCGAGGGGACAGAAAGTACATGGAGGTCTCCAGCGGTGGGGGACAGGATGGGGAGTGACTGCAGAAGGGCAGACGGTGTGTGTCTGGAAGATGGATAGAGTCTGGGGACGGATGGTGGTGATGGCCGTACAACGTCATGAACAGATTTAATGCTACTTCAAGTCGTCAAGATGGTAGATTTTGTTGCATGTATTTTGCCGCCATTTTTAAAAACGGAAAGCATTTGAATACAGCGGAAGTGTGCTGTGCCATTTTCCAGGCCCAGGCCTGGAGAAACTGGTGCTCCCGCCTGCTGCCTCCTGCAACAATCTCTCTTGGAGCCCTGCTGCCACGGCGTGGGGGAGCTCCAGTTGCCCATGAGGAGGCCACGTGTGGAGGGGCCAAGGGGTGCTGCCCATCTCCAGGTGTGGGGCAGAGGCAGGCGACCCCTTTGAGCCTTGCCCCAATGGCAGAGTCCTGATCACAATAAATCATCATTTTAAAAGCCATTAAGCTTTACGGTAGTTTATTTCACAGCAGTAAATAATTGAGTCACATCTAGGAAGAGCTTAGGACAGTTCTGTATACATAGTAGGTTATATGAATGTGGGCTGCTATTTGTATCCTTCTCGTCATCGTTATTATCATCATCATCAACAGCAACATTGAGGAACTTGGTTTGGCAGATATTATCAACTTCCAGAGATTCAAAGGCCCAAATAATATTATAAACACCTGGGCTCTGAAAAACAGATGGATATTAAGAAAAAAGGAATCCTGTCCTCTGGCTTTTGGGGTTAATTAGTTTGTTATGGCCTCAAGGTTTTATGCTTTCTTAAATATCCCAGGATACGGTCTTCTTTTGGATTATCGCAGGGTATGTGCTGTCTCTTTCTGTTTGTCCTTCTTTGCCTAAGATGTGAGAGATGACTGAACCTGCTCGAGGCCTTATTTGGCCTCTCAGCTCCTCCGATGTAAATTGCCTGACTCTGCTTTTACCAGTGGTACGAGTAGACCACACAGTCCTTTTAACTTTGGTTTGAGTTGGGTGAAGACAAATCAGAGCTTAAAAGATAAACAGACTTTTTTCCTCCTTCTGGAAGTTACAGAGTTTTTGTTTTTTGGCATACTGAAAAACACCTTAGTTAGTTACACACAAAATAAAAGAAACACAGGGGTGTTGAAACCTGTGTCCTGGAAGCCAGAATGTTCCCTTGGGTAGGAAATTCTGTCTGCCACCACAGACAGTCCCTACACACAGCAGTGTCCCAAGGATGTCCTCTGGCCAGGAGGATGTTCTAGACAGTGCTGGGGAATCACTCTCCCAGGGTAGCCCTTGCCCCCTGGTGAGATATTTCTGATGTGTCTCAGAGGGTCCTGCAGTGGCCCCTGCCTTCCTGCCTCGGTTCCCCAAGTCCGTAATGTGCTTCCCAGGGGGACCTCCTACATCATCAATAAGCTCCCAAATCCTTGTCTCAGAGCCCCTTTGCAAAAAACCCAAATAAGATGTCATGTCAGAACAAGAAACACAGAGCCTGGACCCTGAGATTCTCTGACCCAGGAACGTCACGGCGCCTGCCTTTGCAGGGTGTGAGGGGCTGTGGGTGATGAACCCACATCATGACTGCAGTCCAAGATGGCCAGAGTTAAAGTCAAGGCTCACATACAGGGAATGTCACTCATGGTGCTCCCATGGGTGCCTTCTGCAGAAGATGAGGAAAACCACAGACAGAGGGAGCTAAGCAGGTTGCACCCAGCGAATGGCTGATATGGCTCTGCACTAAGCATGTCTGTCTATTCTGTGTCCTGATGCTTTGACAGCTGGAGCTTTGCTGACCCTGAAGGGACGGCCCCTCCCAGGACTGGTCAATCCCTAGACACAGTAAAGTTCTGGCCTGTGAGCCCACCTTCACACGCGAACCAACCTACCCAGAGCACACCCCCCGCCACCTCCTCTGTGGGGCTGTCACACTCAGGATCACTGTCCACCTGCCCTGATCACCCCAGGGCCAGGAGACAGACAACCAGGGACAGCCGCTATGACCCAGAGCCCACCAAGGTTATTCAAACCAGCCAGTGCTAGGCTCGCTCCCCCCTCACCTTGTCCTCCCATCAAAGACCACTGTGAAGCTCTTACCCACATTCTCCTCCCGCTCTGACCGACCCTAATACTTCCCCAGGTCATCCCCGTGGTGTGGTGTGCCCCACCCGGGAACTGTGAGTGACAAACGACCTTTTCTTTTTCTTTTTTTTTTTTAAAGATGACCGGTAAGGGGATCTTAACCCTTGACTTGGTGTTGTCAGCACCACGCTCAGCCAGTGAGCGAACCGGTCATCCCTATGTGGGATCCGAACCCAGGGCCTTGGTGTTTTCAGCACCGCACTCTCCCAAGTGAGCCACGGGCTGGCCCGACAAACGACTTTTTCAATGGCAGTTGTCTCCTGATCTGCTGGCCTTGCCCTACTTGAGTAATAATATATCCTATAATACACATGTTTGCACACACACGCACACACACACACAAAACAGAGGTGGTGAGAAGCCTGCTTTGAGTGTGTGAGTCAGGAGCGCAGTGCCTGTGAGTGTTATGGGGACAAGGGACGCCCACAGGAGCCAAATCTTGCACAACGTGGGAGGTTTGGAAGGCCAGTTGGGGGTGGGCCGCAGCACTGCATGAGCTGGCAAGAGGAGCATGCAGGGACTTTGAAGCCCGCAGATGCTTAGAGGGTAGGCCAGGCATGTGGGGAGGGCGGTGGGGCCTCGCCCGGTGGGACCAGGCCTGCCTCCAAGAGCCCAGCAGTGGCCGTGGGGCCATGGGCAGGGCAGCGATAGTGGGCGAGGAGGAGCTGGCCACGGGGCCTCTTCACCAGCTCCCACTGTGGGTGACAACACCACCTTCCAACATGGTGAGCTTGAGCCACCAGGCAAGGGGATTCTGGAAAATACAGACCTCAGCCCGAGACCAGAAAGCAGCATCCACCAGACCCATCTTGAGCCACACCTGCCAGTCTTGCAGAACTGGTTTCCTTGAAGTGTGGCCCAACCGGAGTAGGCATCAGTCAGGGTGCCATGTCGTCTTCACTGTAGCGAACCTCCCTGTCTGCCCAGCTCCCCAACCCTTCCCCTGGTGGCACAGTTTAAGCTCTGGAGGAGCCCACACCTGACCCCTGGTGCGCTCGGCCCCTTGCTAGGGACTCCACAATGCGGGGGTGGGGGGGGCTGCCACTGCACTCCTCTCCCCCATCCCCGACCGTCATCCCCACAAGAACTTCGCTCTTATTTGGTGGATTTGATTTGAGCCCAAAATAGTAGAGGCAAAGTCAAAACTTCCCAAAAATGTCATCTGAGCAATCTTCCTTAGTTGATGCAAAATCTGCTAAGTTAACAAATTATATCAAACTCCATTATCTGCTCTGGGTTCACTATAAGTTGCCCACGAGATTATGACAAAATGTGAAACTTAAAAATATCTTCAGGTCCCAAAGCGTGCCTTTAAGTACACCATCCAGCAATGAACACTTTATTGAATAGAAAGAAAAAAAAGTATAAAAAAATAAAAAGGTCATATACCTGACGGTCTCACCCTCCCTCAGGGTCCTGAATTTCAAAACTGTTAACACATAAGACCCCAGAATCCAGGGCTGCTGGGGAAGCCTTGGGGAAACCTACCGTGGAAACTGGACTCTGGGCCTCCTCCCTAAGAAAGAGAAAACCATGCACAATGCAGCCACAGAAGAAAAGTCTTGATTGTCCAGCACTTCCCCACAACAGATGTGGGACAGGTCCTTGGGGAGTGGACAAGCCTCAGAGCAGGAAGTGTCCCCATGTGTCCAGCCCTCCCTGGGCAGGGGGAGATGGCACATCCTGGGGCTGTGTCTGTGCCCCCATGGAAGGCCCCTCATGCTGAGGCCTACACCCAGTCACTGGTGGGCAGGGGCCAGCCAGGTCCTCCTGAGAGACTGGGTACACGGGGAGGGCTGCCGGCCAGTCCCAGGGAAATTTCAACTGCCACAACAATGCCAGCCATGACCCCACAGATTGGCAAGTGATCCCAGGTTGTTGCTGACTCCATCCTGCTGGAATTGACATTTGTGTGGATTTCAGGGTCTCCCATGCAGGAGACAGGGGCCCCAGCCTGCCCCTCAGATCTGAATGCATGTAGTCATGTGGGACCCTAATTAAGGCCCGCTCCAGCTCAGGTGGGGGTTGCACATCACGAATCCTACCCTCAGCTGGGACCTGTAGCTGATGGAAGACACCCTCCACCCAGAGCAGGACAGCCCCCTCTGGGCTGGTCCCCCAAGCCCCAGCCTGGGCCGCCCCAGGGCCAGGCCCTCTCAGCAATTTCCTGGGGGCCCTTCCTGAGCACGCTCCCCTAGAACACACAGGCCTGTCCCAGGAGGGAGGCGTCCTTCCAGCAGCCTCTCATTCCCGGATCCCAGCGGGCTGAGGGGGCGGAGGGGTGGTCTCCACTCAGGGCCTCTTGCAAAGGCACGGCCGGCTGCCGCAGCCGGCAGCGGCCACGGGGAGAGTCGTGGCCGTGAGGTGATCAGCAGGCAACGTCATTATCATTATGCTGCTAATTAATTCCCAGCTCATTACATTTCCTGTAGATAATTTGTTACTTGGGTTGATTTGATTAAACTCATCTCTATGCTAATAAATGTGTTTTCCATTTGTTTTAGTGACTGAAGGAAGAGGGTTCAGTATTTACATATTTCAATGTTTATCAGAGAAATCCGGGCGTCTGAATTAATTCTTTCTTGATTTGTAAGTCTGTGAAGAGGATTGTAGGGTCCGGCAGCTTCCCCCAGGCCCCTTCCTCTCCGTACCCAGACCCCCGACACCCTCAGGTCCTGCTCGGTGTGGGGGTCCCCGCGGCTCCCTCCATCAGCCCTCCCTGAGAGGGCCTGGCCCCGCCGCCTCTGTCGGGACTGCTGTCCAACGCCCCTCTCTGCTGATGGGTGGCTGTGTTTGGGGGAACAGGGCAAACCCCAACGTTCACATGCCCCGAGCCTGAACAACCAGGTAAGCCCACCTCACCCTGGCTGCGGCCTCCTTCCCCCACCCTCAGCCTCCCTCACGCTGGGGGCCGGGAGCTTGGGGCAGAGCCCTCCCTCCCGGCCACTGCCTCCACCTGCCCCAACCCACGTGGACCTGCGCCCCCAGGCGCACACGGGCGGTGTCCTCCCCGGCACCGCCCCATCCTGTGGCCCGCTCGAGTGGGCCATCTGCTTCCTGCCCCCAGCCCTCCCGCCACCGTCTGTCCCTCTCCCCGTGCGGGGGCGGACCGCCCCCACCCCCGCCTTCCTTCCCTCCCTGCGGGGCCCTGGCCCTGGAAGGGCGGAGAAGATCCACCCGCCCCAACCCCCGTGAGGGCGGAGCTCTCGGAGCCCAGCACCTGGAGGACGGCGTCCGGTCCCGGCAGCGGTGCCGGGGGCCAGCCCCGCAGGGTCAGAGGGCGTGGCGGCACGGGCCCCACGCATCCAGGACGGACTCCGACCCGGAGAGGCCAGCCGGCCCCTGCTCCCGCGGGTGAGCTGCTCTAGAGGTGCATGTAGCCAGGGATGACTGAGAGCTCGCCCAAGGGCCTTGGGGGTCTGGGCTGAAGTCCTGCAGGAGAGGCGGATAAATAAAGGTGTGCGTGCCCCCAGCGGCCCGGGGCTGCGGGTCTGGGCGGAGGCTGGGCCCTGACGGTGCTCTGCAGCAGGGAACCAGGCCAGGAGGGGGCTGGGGAGGAATCCAGAATCCCTCCACGGAAAGGAGCGGAGCAGGAGGGGGACACAGCCTCAGGGGCTGGGCTCGGAAGGATGGAGCTAGGAGGGGCTGAGCGGGGGGAGGGGCGGGGCTGAGGAGGGCGCGGCCGGGTGGGCGGGGCCTCCTCGGAGGGGCGCACGTGGGCTCAGTGGTAGGTTCGCAGGCCAGTCCTGCCCCAGCCTTCAAGAACCACAGGGGATCATTCCGCAGAGGGGAACGGGGCTTGGGGGCAAATCGCTGCTAATCTCAGGCTCGACCCGACCCGGCTCTGAGTCTCCCACACTTCTGGTGCGGTGGCCTCTGAGCCCAGAGATCTGTCCAGGCTCCTGTCACCGCTGGACAGAGGTCGCACGTGAAGAAGACCCTTGTTTTCCTGATGGAAGTTTGACACCCTCGGCTGAGAAGGGAGCCGTGCCCCCCGCCCACCCACCTCTGGAAAGGGAGAAACTGAGGGAGACCTCGAGCCCGAGTGCACCGCCAGCCGGGTGCTGCGTCTGCCCCTCCCAAAGAGGAGGGTGCCGAGTCGGGAGGACGAATGCCAGCACGAGAAGCCGAGCAGCAGCCACAAGGACCGTCACGGGCTGTGTCTTTGCCTCCTGGTTGTAGAATAAATTCCAGGTACATGCAAAAGCCTCGTGCTGATTGCAGAAAGTGCAAAAGTGAGGGCTGGCCCATGGCTCACTTGGGAGAGCGTGGTGCTGACACCACCAAGTCAAGGGTTAAGATCCCCTTACCGGTCATCTTAAAAAAAAAAATGCAAAAGTGGTTATTCAGCTAAATAATTTGTTTCATCAAGTAGGCTGGGAACAGAGGGAAACTCAGCCTCCCGGACTCCGTGCTTCAGCATAAGCTCAGTGTTTGGACCCATCAACAGGCCAGAGAACACAGGGTGGGTAGGGTTTGGGATTACAGCAGGAGGTGTTCACAGTTCGTCTGCTCTGCCCACCTGTCTGAACCCCAGCTCTCAGGAGAAACTCTGACGTCTCCATATCATTTCTTTGAG
>NW_007728267.1:3980-13357 GCF_000696425.1 Galeopterus variegatus | reverse complement strand
GTTTGGGCACCTGCCGCAAAAAAAAAAAAAAAAAAAAACATCCAAATGTGGCATTGGTTTTGGGACAGAGTGAAAGTCTGGAAGGCTTTGAGGAGAGGGAGGAAAGGACCCGAACTATGCAGTGTGGGAATTTCAGCAATACCGTCACCCACAGGAGTGTGTAAACAGGAAATGGACCTGACAGAGGAAAGATCCGATAGGATTTCCAGGCAGGGTGACAAAGGCACCGTCTGCCTTATTCCAGCGACCTGTGATAAAGTGCAAGAATAGTCGGATGAACTTGGGGTGAGTGAACTATTTGATTTTGAGTAGATTTTGGAGGAAATACAATGGATCTAGGAATGCTGGATTTGAAAATAAAACTATCATTCCCAGCCTCTCTGGGATATCAGATTAAGACATGGCTTCAGAACAAAAATCAGATCCAGTGTGAGACTGTAAATCCTAATGTCAAGACCTCAGAAAGATTTAGTATGGTGTGTCATAGACAAAGGGCCCTCTTAGGATCTGCAAGGTGGGCCTCACAGATCCCATCAACTAAACAAAAGGGCTTCTAGGAATCTTAAGGGCATTGTGCCGCTCTGGAACTTCATGGGGAGCCCAAGACAGAGAAGGGCCTCTCTCATAGAGACCTATAGGTGTAGCTTTGTCTGATTGAGTTAGCCCTAACAGGAGTCACAGAAAACCCATGTTTGTAGAATCATTCTGGCAGAAGCGCTGCTGGCTTGGACTGAAAAGGACAGAGCGTGTAAAAAGTTACAAGAGGCAGGGAACGGCTGAGAAACCTACTCAGCTGCAAGCATAGGCTGCCACTTAGGGAAGGGAGAGAAAATGGCTCAGGGACAGAGCCAGGAGCCACAGAGAACAAGTCCCAGGCAACAGACGGTGCCTGAGCAAGGACCTGGCAATGGTGCCTGCTCAGATTTCAGATTTGCAGCAAGCCAGGTGCTGCTGCATGCCTCCAGTTTGCCCTCTGAACAGTGAGGTTACAGCAGTTATCCTATGCCCACCCCTCTGCTGGATGTTGGGGGTGGGGGATGCCGGATAACTCGCATTTCAATTTAGGTCAAGAAGAACTGTACTTGAAGAAATATCCCTGAGCCTTGTCTGCACCTGGGCCTGGTTTGCACAACATGATCCTGGCGCTCCAGCCAGAACCTGATGTGGTAGAGGTGTGTGACTTTGGGGAGGCCTTGGGAGGCCGAGGGAAGCCTGCCTACGGGAGGAATGTAAAAGATTTCTGGTCTAGGGGTTTTAAAACAAGGTCCCAAAATTATGTGCAGCTCCTCCCATTACCAGCGAGGGCGTATTTCTCTTCCTCTTGATTCTGGGCCCTTGACTGCTTGTTCAGTGGCATGTGGTGAAAGAGAAGGATTCTGGGAAGGGGGCAGAGGCACCGGCTTCCTGCCTGGACAGGAACTGCACTGGCAGAGCCTGTCTGTGTGGCTGTCTTGGAACTCTGGGCCTGTTGGAGGCTTGCACCTCCAGGGGAAGATCTGGACAGAAAGTCGCAGTTAATCTCAGTTGACTTCAGCTCTTAGCACAGTTGTGGCTACCCATACTGCCTCCACCCCTGTGGCAGGCAGCTGTGCATGTGTTCCTGGAGCAGCCTGCAAACAGCTTTTGGGAGTCAGAGTGGGCAAAAAGGACCCTGCCCTCCACATATTTGGAATCTGTGCTCTGATCACTGACTGCTGCTTTTGATCCCAGGGGTGCAGACAAAGAAGTGATAGCCACTGTTGTCCCACCTCCCCCTACTATTGCAAGCCCCTCCCCCAGCTGAAGTGATTTCCGAGGGATTCACAACCTGGAAACATTTTCTTTACCTTCATTTTTCTCTTTTCCACCTATTGGGAGCCAGTCATTAAAGACTAGGAAATTGAAAAACAACTGCACATATAGGGAAAATTAGAAGGTGTTTGTGCATGTCCAGAGAAAGGTGCAGGCTCAGAAAGACCTAAGAAGACCTTACATTTATACCTCAGGCTTATCCTTGGCATAGAGACTACCTACAACATAAACAGAAACAATAAACAGAAGCAATAACAAAAAACAGAAAACTCTGGAGAAGGCGAAGAATATGCTTTTCAGAGTTATCACATTATTAGCTTCAAAGTCCAGTTTTTAACAAAAAATGTCACAAGGTATACAAAGAAATGGAAAGAATGGTCTGTTCAAAGAAAAAATAAATAAATAAATCAGCAGAAACTGTCCCTGAAAAAGACTCCAAGATAGATCTCCTAGACAAAGACTTTAAAACAACTGTCTTAAAGATGCTCAAATAATTAAATGGAGATAAAGAAAGTCAAGAAAATCGTGTATGAACAAAATGGAAATCCTATACAGAGATAGAAAACATAAAAAGAAATTCTGATCTGAAAAGTACAATAACGGAAATGAAAAATTCACTAGAGGATTCAAAGGCAGATTTGAGCAAGCAGAAGAAAGAATCAGTGAATATGAAAATAGGACAATAGAAATTATTTAGTCTGAGAAATAGAAAGAAAGAGGATTGAAGAAAACTGAACAGAGCCCAAGGGACCTGTGGAACACCATCAAGTGGACCAACATACACATTGTGGAAGTCCCAGAAGGAAAGAGAGGGAAAGAGGCATAGAGAATTTTGAAGAAATAATGGCTAAAATCTTCCCAGTGAAAAACAAGAATATAAACATACAAGAAGCTCAATAATCTCCAACTAAGATTAATTCAATGATGCCCACACCAAGACACATTATAATCAAATTTTCAAAAGACAAAATGAGGGGCCGGCTCGGTGGCGCACTGGAGAGTGTGCCACTTGGGAGCGCGGCGGCGCTCCCACCGAGGGTTGTGATCTCGTTACCGGTCAGTAAAAAAAAAAAAAAAGAAAAAAAAAAAAAAAGAAAAAAAAAAAAAAAGAAAAAAAAAAAAAAAGAAAAAAAAAAAAAAAGAAAAAAAAAAAAAAAGAAAAAAAAAAAAAAAGAAAAAAAAAAAAAAAGAAAAAAAAAAAAAAAGAAAAAAAAAAAAAAAGAAAAAAAAAAAAAAAGAAAAAAAAAAAAAAAGAAAAAAAAAAAAAAAGAAAAAAAAAAAAAAAGAAAAAAAAAAAAAAAGAAAAAAAAAAAAAAAGAAAAAAAAAAAAAAAGAAAAAAAAAAAAAAAGAAAAAAAAAAAAAAAGAAAAAAAAAAAAAAAGAAAAAAAAAAAAAAAGAAAAAAAAAAAAAAAGAAAAAAAAAAAAAAAGAAAAAAAAAAAAAAAGAAAAAAAAAAAAAAAGAAAAAAAAAAAAAAAGAAAAAAAAAAAAAAAGAAAAAAAAAAAAAAAGAAAAAAAAAAAAAAAGAAAAAAAAAAAAAAAAAAAAAGACAAAATGAGAATCTTGAAAGCAGCAAGAAAGAAGCAACTCATCATATGCAAGTGATCCTCAGTAAGATTATCATCAAATTTCTCATCAGAAGCTTGGCGGCCAGAAGGCAGTGAGCTAATACATTCAAAGGTCTAAAAGAAAAAAAAACCCTGTCAACCAAGAATTCTATGTCTGACAAAACTGCCCTTTATAAGTGATGGAGAAATTAAGATATTTCCAGATTAACAAAAGCTGAGGGAGTTTGTTACCACTAGACCTGTCCTGTAAGAAATGCTCAAGGGAGTCCTGTGGTCAGATGAAATGACACTAGACAGTTACTTGAAGCCATGGAAAAAACAAAGATCTCAATAAAGGTAAAGACATGAACAATTATGAAAGCCGATATTACTATAACAACAGTTCGTGACTCCACATTTTGTTTTTCACGTAATTTAAGAGATGAATGCATTTAAAAGAATTATTAGTTTATTTTTTGGACACACAATGTATAAAGATATAATTGTGTGACATGAACAACTGAAAGGGATGAAGACAAAGCTGTAAAAGAGCAGAATTTTTGTATGTTATTGAAGTTAAGCTGGTATAAATTCAAATTAGAGTATTATAACTTTAAGATACTAAATGTAATCCCCATGGTAACCACAAAGAAGATAGTTATAGAATATACACAAAAGGAAATGAGAAAGAAATTTAAACATTTCATTACAAGAAATCAACAAAAGAAAACAGTAACTTAGGAAATGAGAGACAAAAAATAAGCTGTAACTCTTAACGGAAGTCTGGCAATATGATAGAAGTAGCCCCTCCTTACCAGTAATTTTTTTAAGTGTAAATAGATTCAACCCTCCAATCAAAAGATTTTAATCAAAAGATTGAAAGGATGGATAAAAACACATGATTCAGCTGTACGATGTCTACAAGACACTTGCTTTAGATCCAAAGCCACAAATAGATTGAAATTGAAAGGATGGAAAAATATATTCCATGTAAATAGTAACCAAAAGAGAGCAGGGGTGTCTATACTAATGTCAGACAAAAAAAAAAAACCTTTGAATCAAAAAAGTTTACAAGAGACAAAGAAGGACATTATATATTAATAAAAGATTCAACAGAGAAAGAGAATATAAAATTATAAACATTTATGCACCTAACAATAGACCATCAAAATACATGACGCAAAAATTGACAGAATCGAAAGGATAAATAGACAGCTCTACAACAATAGCTGGAGACCTCAATACTCCACTCTCAACAATGGATAGAATAACCTGACAGAAATTAGGCAAGAAAACAGAAGACTTGAACAACACAATTAACCTACTAGGTCTAACAGATGTCTCAACCTTCTATCCAACAAGAGCATACACATTCTTTTCGGGCACACATAGGAAATTTCCCAGGATAGACCATATGTTAGGACACAAATTAAGTCTCAACAGATTGAAAAAGATAGACAGCATACAAAATATCTTCTCTGACCACAATGAGATGAAGTACAGAGCAATATCCTGATGAATGTTAACACAAACATCCTCAATAAAATACTAGCAACCCAAATTCAGCAGCATATTAAAAGGATTATACACTATTACCAATTGGGATTTATTTCTGGAATGCAAGGATGGTTCAACACACAAAAATTAATCAATGTAATACACCACATTAATAGAATGATGGAATAAAACACACGATCATCTCAACCAATGCAGAAAAAGCATTTCACAAAATTCTACACCCTTTCATGAACATGAAAACACTCAACAGACTAGGAATAGAATGAAATTGCCTCAACATAATAAGATCCATACACAAAAAACCCACAGTGAACATCATACTCCACAGTGAAAAACTGAAAGCTTTTCCTCTACAATCAAAAACAAGAATGGCTATTCTCACTACTTCTATTCAACATAGCACTGGAAGTTCCATCCAGAGCAATTAGGCAAGAAATAGAAAGTAAAAAGTATTCAAATTGGAAAGAAAGAAGTAAAACAACCTCTGTTTGCAGATGATATGATCGTACACGTAGAAGACCCTAAAAATTCCACAAAAAACCTGTTAAAACTAACAAATTAATTCAGCAAGGTACCAAGATACAAAGTCAACATATAAAAGTCAGTTGCATTTCTATACACTAACAATGAACAATTTGTAAAGGAAATTAAGAAAACAATTCCATTTACAATAGCATGAAAAAGAGTGAAATACTTAGGAGTTCACTAAACCAAGGAGATGAAAGACTCATACAATAGAAACTACAAAACATTGCTGGAAGAGATTTACAAAGGCATAAATAAATGAAAACATTTCCTATGTTTACAAACTGAAAGACTTAATATTGTTAAAATGTCAATACTACCCGAAGCAATCTACAGATACAACGCAATCCCTATCAAAGTCCCAATGACTTTTTTTGCAGAAATATAAAAATCCATCCTAAAATTCATATAGAATCTCAAGGGACCCCAAATAGGCAAAACAATCTTGAAAAAAAAAGCACAAAGCTATAGGACTCAGACTTCCTGATTTCAAAACTTATTACAAAGCTACAGTAATCAAAATAGCATGGTACTGGCATAAAAATAGACATATAGTTCAAGGGAATAGAACAGAAAGCCCAGAAATAAACCCTCACATATATGGTTAAATAATCTTTCACAAGGGTGTCAAGACCATTCAATGGGAAAAAGGACAGTCTTTTCAACAATTGGTTCTGAGAAAACCAGATATCCACACGCAGAAAAGATGAAGTTGGACCCTTATCTGACACCAGATAGGAAAATTAACTCAAATGGATCAAAAACCTAAATATTAGACACATACAAAAAAAAAATTAGAAAAAAAGATAGGGCAAAAGATTCACAATATTGGATTTGGCAATGATTTCCTGGATATGACACCAAAGTCATAGGCAATAAAAGAAAAAATAGGCAATTTAGACTTTATAAATTTTTTAAAATTTTATGCATCAAAAGACAATACTAACAGAGTGAAAGGCAATCCACAGAATGGGAGAAAATTTTTGCAAGTCATATGTCTGATGAGAAATTAATATCCGGAATATATAGACAATGCCTGAAACTCAAAACAACAAAAAACCCAATTCAAAAATGGCAAAAAATGGGCCGAGCCCGTGGCGCACTCGGGAGAGTGCGGCGCTGGGAGCGCAGCAGCGCTCCCGCCGCGGGTTCGGATCCTATATAGGGATGGCCAGTGCGCTCACAGCACTCACTGGCTGAGCACGGTGCGGCCGGTCTCAAAAAAAAAAAAAAAAAATGGCAAAAAAATTTGAGTAGAAGGTGTACAAATGGCCAATAGCACGTGAAAAGATGCTCAGCATCACTAATCATTAGGGAAGTACAAGTCAAAACCACAGTGAGACATCACCTCCCACCTACTAGGATGGCTACTGCAAGGAGAGAAAACACAGAAAACAGCAGGTGGGGGTAGGGTGTGGAGTAACAGCAACCACATGCACTGCTGGTGGGGATGTAAAGGGTGCAGCCACGGTGCAAAAAATTATTGTGGTTCCTCAAAAAATTAAAAAGAGAATTACCAAATGGTCTAGCAATCCCACTTCAGGGTATATACCCAATAGAATTGAAAGCAGGGTCTCGAGGAAATATGTTTATGCCCAGGTTTATAGCAGTATCATCACAACAGCTGAAAAGTGGATCAACCCGAGCATCCCCAGATGATGAAGAGAAAAGCCCAGACAGATGAAGAGAAAAGCAAGATGCGGTGTACCCTATAGGACGGCACGTTACTCAGCCTTGAAAAAGGAAGGGAACTCTGACACACGCTACAACGTGGAGGAATCTTAAGGCCATAATGCTCAGTGAAACAAGAGTCACAAAAAGGCAGACACTGCGTGATTCCACTCATGTGAGGCACTTAGAATTGCTGAAACCGAGGGGACAGAAAGTACATGGAGGTCTCCAGCGGTGGGGGACAGGATGGGGAGTGACTGCAGAAGGGCAGACGGTGTGTGTCTGGAAGATGGATAGAGTCTGGGGACGGATGGTGGTGATGGCCGTACAACGTCATGAACAGATTTAATGCTACTTCAAGTCGTCAAGATGGTAGATTTTGTTGCATGTATTTTGCCGCCATTTTTAAAAACGGAAAGCATTTGAATACAGCGGAAGTGTGCTGTGCCATTTTCCAGGCCCAGGCCTGGAGAAACTGGTGCTCCCGCCTGCTGCCTCCTGCAACAATCTCTCTTGGAGCCCTGCTGCCACGGCGTGGGGGAGCTCCAGTTGCCCATGAGGAGGCCACGTGTGGAGGGGCCAAGGGGTGCTGCCCATCTCCAGGTGTGGGGCAGAGGCAGGCGACCCCTTTGAGCCTTGCCCCAATGGCAGAGTCCTGATCACAATAAATCATCATTTTAAAAGCCATTAAGCTTTACGGTAGTTTATTTCACAGCAGTAAATAATTGAGTCACATCTAGGAAGAGCTTAGGACAGTTCTGTATACATAGTAGGTTATATGAATGTGGGCTGCTATTTGTATCCTTCTCGTCATCGTTATTATCATCATCATCAACAGCAACATTGAGGAACTTGGTTTGGCAGATATTATCAACTTCCAGAGATTCAAAGGCCCAAATAATATTATAAACACCTGGGCTCTGAAAAACAGATGGATATTAAGAAAAAAGGAATCCTGTCCTCTGGCTTTTGGGGTTAATTAGTTTGTTATGGCCTCAAGGTTTTATGCTTTCTTAAATATCCCAGGATACGGTCTTCTTTTGGATTATCGCAGGGTATGTGCTGTCTCTTTCTGTTTGTCCTTCTTTGCCTAAGATGTGAGAGATGACTGAACCTGCTCGAGGCCTTATTTGGCCTCTCAGCTCCTCCGATGTAAATTGCCTGACTCTGCTTTTACCAGTGGTACGAGTAGACCACACAGTCCTTTTAACTTTGGTTTGAGTTGGGTGAAGACAAATCAGAGCTTAAAAGATAAACAGACTTTTTTCCTCCTTCTGGAAGTTACAGAGTTTTTGTTTTTTGGCATACTGAAAAACACCTTAGTTAGTTACACACAAAATAAAAGAAACACAGGGGTGTTGAAACCTGTGTCCTGGAAGCCAGAATGTTCCCTTGGGTAGGAAATTCTGTCTGCCACCACAGACAGTCCCTACACACAGCAGTGTCCCAAGGATGTCCTCTGGCCAGGAGGATGTTCTAGACAGTGCTGGGGAATCACTCTCCCAGGGTAGCCCTTGCCCCCTGGTGAGATATTTCTGATGTGTCTCAGAGGGTCCTGCAGTGGCCCCTGCCTTCCTGCCTCGGTTCCCCAAGTCCGTAATGTGCTTCCCAGGGGGACCTCCTACATCATCAATAAGCTCCCAAATCCTTGTCTCAGAGCCCCTTTGCAAAAAACCCAAATAAGATGTCATGTCAGAACAAGAAACACAGAGCCTGGACCCTGAGATTCTCTGACCCAGGAACGTCACGGCGCCTGCCTTTGCAGGGTGTGAGGGGCTGTGGGTGATGAACCCACATCATGACTGCAGTCCAAGATGGCCAGAGTTAAAGTCAAGGCTCACATACAGGGAATGTCACTCATGGTGCTCCCATGGGTGCCTTCTGCAGAAGATGAGGAAAACCACAGACAGAGGGAGCTAAGCAGGTTGCACCCAGCGAATGGCTGATATGGCTCTGCACTAAGCATGTCTGTCTATTCTGTGTCCTGATGCTTTGACAGCTGGAGCTTTGCTGACCCTGAAGGGACGGCCCCTCCCAGGACTGGTCAATCCCTAGACACAGTAAAGTTCTGGCCTGTGAGCCCACCTTCACACGCGAACCAACCTACCCAGAGCACACCCCCCGCCACCTCCTCTGTGGGGCTGTCACACTCAGGGTCACTGTCCACCTGCCCTGATCACCCCAGGGCCAGGAGACAGACAACCAGGGACAGCCGCTATGACCCAGAGCCCACCGAGGTTATTCAAACCAGCCAGTGGTAGCCTTGCTCCCCCCTCACCTTGTCCTCCCATCAAAGACCACTGTGAAGCTCTTACCCACATTCTCC
>NW_007728267.1:0-2711 GCF_000696425.1 Galeopterus variegatus | reverse complement strand
ACAAAAGTGAGGGCTGGCCCATGGCTCACTTGGGAGAGCGTGGTGCTGATACCACCAAGTCAAGGGTTAAGATCCCCTTACCGGTCATCTTAAAAAAAAAAATGCAAAAGTGGTTATTCAGCTAAATAATTTGTTTCATCAAGTAGGCTGGGAACAGAGGGAAACTCAGCCTCCCGGACTCCGTGCTTCAGCATAAGCTCAGTGTTTGGACCCATCAACAGGCCAGAGAACACAGGGTGGGTAGGGTTTGGGATTACAGCAGGAGGTGTTCACAGTTCGTCTGCTCTGCCCACCTGTCTGAACCCCAGCTCTCAGGAGAAACTCTGACGTCTCCATATCATTTCTTTGAGGGGCCAAGCAAAGGAAGGATCTCCCTCCAACTCTGCTCCTTTGGAGGCTTGCTGTTCGGAGGGAGGAGGGTGGATGGACAGGAGAGAGGGATCAGTTTAAGCAAGACCCAAGGTCTGACTGACGTTAATAAAAAGACACACAGACAAACCATCATTCATGGTGTGTTAAATCCAGGCCCAATTGAGCTGGCCTTCGCAAAACCACCTGCAGGTCTGCACGGCTGGCAGAGTGAAGGCTGGAACACTGTGTCATCAGCACCTTGGAGAGGGCCCCCAAACACAGAGCTGAGTCCTGGCCTGATTTCAGCACTGTGACTGCAGACCGGGCCGGGTCGGGCCACCCCCGGGACTGGTGGGCACAGGACCCAGCCCCTCTCCAGGCAGGGAGGGGAGGCCGGACGGCTATGGTCGGCTTTGCCAAAGGCCCGGACAGGACGCTGCAGCCAGCCTGCCTCTGGTGCTTCCTATGAGCTGGCTGTCCTCCACCGGGTCTTTCTGACACGCGCCTCTGATGAATGATGACAGATCAGCTCCCTTGGGAGCATCTTTGGCCTAGGCACTTTAACTGGCCTCTAACCAGCAGATTTTGAAAGCCAAGAGCTCGTGAACAGAGCAGGTCCAGCTGCCCTGCAAAGCTGGGTGTGGATGCATGCAGGGCCAGGGCTCCTGTGTCCCCCAAAGTTGCCACCTCCCCTGTGTGGCAGGGAGCCTGGCCCTCCTCCCAATCCCACAGCAACCTCCTTCGATGGTGTGGGCTCTGTAACCCCCCACCCTCCAGAGGGAGAGGTGACACCCATGTGGTTGTGGCTGAGCTGGGAGGTTGTGTCCATATGTCATTCATGCGGTGTGTGCCCTGCAACCTCTCATGCAGGAAAACTGAGGCCCCTGCCTGTGCAGTTCATGAATCCAAACATGTCTTTGCTGATGCCAGGCTCTGTGCCCAGAGACCTGGGAGTGAAGCTGGCCTGCTGGCTCCCTGGCAGGGCCCTCTTTTTCCTTATCAGAATGCGCATCCCATACTCATGAATGACCATGTGTGTGAATGCTATTCCTCATGACAGCTGCTGAGCTGCTGCCTGGAGTGGAGGGCAGAGAGGGGATGGCAGTCCAGATTCTCTGTCCACTCTTTGTTCCTGTGCCAGCCCAAATGATGGGGCCAAGGCAGGAGAGATTTGGTTCAAGGAAACAGCCCATGGGAATATTAGCCCTGGAATCTGGGGGCTTCTATCTGGAGGGGCCTTCCCTCCTTTCTTCACCTAAAAAAAAATAGCTTAAACATCAGGGAATCACAGTATGTACATGCCCAGCCCCCGTCCTGAGCTGCCCATGCGGCCTCCCCCCTCCTTCCCACTGCTGTTAACACTGCAGATGTCCTGTTTATTGTTCAGTGTGTGAATGCCTGTCCTTCAGAATCCACTTCTCCCCACCTGAGGACGGTGTCCTTACTTCCTTCCTGCCTTCTTTAAAAACTCCGTGTCCCGGGCCGGCCCGGTGGCGCACTCAGTAGAGTGCGGCGCTTGAGAGCGTGGCGGCACTCCCGCTGAGGGTTCGGATCCCATACAGAGACCGGTCTGCTCACTGGTTGAGCGCGGTGCGGGCACGACACCAAGGGTTGCGATCCCGTTACCGGTCATGAAAAAAGACAAAAAGGAAAAAACAAACAAACAAACAACAACAACAAAAAAAACTCCATGTCCCTTGGAAAACCCTCTCATGACTTGAATAGTGGGATCCTTGTTTTCTCTGGGAGGGAAGAGGTATGCAGACTCTCTTCTGGCAGGAAAGAGTTAAGGATCCTCATGCTCCCATTCCGTTCTGGTGAGTGCCCATCTGCCTTACCCTCTCCTGCTATTTCTGTAGACATTTTGCCTTTCTTTCTGAACTCCCACCCCAGGATGCCTGGGAGTCTCTGGGCTCCAAGAAAGCAGATGGATTTGGTGGGGTGGGGTGCAGAGTCCAGATCCCCAGAGCAGGGAGGTGTGGGGCGGGAAGCTCACCACCTGTCTCCCATCCTGGCCACTGTGACCTGCTCTTGCCCTCAAGGGGAGCTGGGTAGGCAGGGGGAGCAGGAGCTGGGTTGTGTGGGCAGACACTTCCTAGTGGTGTCTCCTTGTCTGGGGTCTGCTCAGCCCCCATTCCTGACTTTGGATGTTGGAGATGCCTTCACTTCTGTGTGGGGTGGGAGCTGGGGTGTCAGAAGGAGCAAATGGGGAAACAAACAGATGTGGGAGGGGGCAAAGTACTATGAATTTAGCATGGGACCTAGTCCCACCTCTGCAGTTGGCTCCCTATGACTTCAGGAACCCATTCCTAATAAGACAAGGGTACAATCAACACTTTGCAAAAGGTGGTGAGGGGCTG
>NW_007728266.1:311032-336783 GCF_000696425.1 Galeopterus variegatus | reverse complement strand
CTTCCCTGCCCTCCTGACACTGGCCGGGGGCTCCCCACGCTACCAGCCCCATCAGAGATCCATGGGGAGAGTGGGATCGTAGGCCGGTCCACAGGCCCCAGGGTGCTCCGTGTCGAGGTAAGCAAATGGCATGTCTCAGTGAGGAGCCGCGCCAAGCAGAGATGGCTGGCCTGCCTGCTCTAAGCTGGCCGTCTCCGCCCCCACCGGAGAAAATGGAGGCAGCTCTGTTGCAGGCACCTGGCCTGGTGTGGCAGGCAGGAGCCAGGCGGGTGGGGAGCAGTCAGGCTTCGCCCCGCAAGTGGGGCTGGGCTGGGGGTGACTCACAGAGCTCGCAGAGTTGGGCCGGTCCGGCGCATTCCACTCCATTTCTGTGTCGTCTCTGCTGACTTACTTGGCCTTTGTTGTCTCGGGCTGCTCGCTCGAACCCGCAGCAGGGCTTGGGCGCTCTCAGGAGTCTTCTTTTGTGTCGGTCCTAAAACCTCGAACCTGTTGTTGCTTGTTTGTCATTGTAGGTTTGGTGTTGAAAGATTTATTCATTTTTTGTTGCTCTTGGAAATGCAAATAGTACTCTGGTATCACAGCGCACACTTCTCAGGGTCGCACTGTCTCCTGGCACGGCCGCTCCAGACCCGTCGCCATTTTATCTGCCTGCACACAGGTTTTGATATTCAACTCTACTCCACAGAGATGTACAATTAACTATGTTCCAATAAAAAAATTTAGAACACAAAAATATTATATATAGAAACAAATAAAGGCAACAGACTGAGCATGTGGAATGCTCGTGCTGCATAACAACACTCACGTTGAGTGAGTGTGTTTTCCTCAGCCAGCGGCCTGCAAGGCCATGGGCCTTCGAAACTCTAAGCAGGGCAGTAATGAAACCTGATCACCAAGGTTGCTTCTGTCATGTGTACCTGAACTAAAGGAGTGGAGACACTAAGAACCTACTAAGTGGAATGATGAGCTTGTTAATTGTCTGCAGGGTCATAATGCTCCCCATGGCAATCTTTTGGCCTGCAAAGGTCTTTGCCCACATTGCCACATAGTTCTCTCCCTCACTTCCTTAGGTCTTTGCTTGGTGGGGCTCTCTCTGACCATGCTATCTTAAATTTCAACACCCCTTCCACCCTACCTCACGGTTTTCTCTTTTTCTCTATTACAGGTATCACCATCTGATATACTGTACACTTTCTTTATTTCTTTACTGTCTATCTTCATGAAAACATGGATTTTCATCTGTTTTGTTGACTGCTATATCACCTGCGCTCAGTAAGTTGCCTGGTATAGAGCAGATGTTCAATAAAATTATTATTATTATTACAATGGCAAACCTGGGGTGGAATCTAGGTAGGTATAAAGTCAAGCCCATTCCTCTTAATTAGTCACTGTGGCCACCCTGGCGCTCTGTAGGGACAGAGGCTCTGTCAGGGATCAGCCATCATTACCTCCTGTTCATTAGGACCAGGGTGGCCCCCAAGACTGTAGCAGGAGACTGCTCATGCCCCGGATCCTTCATGCCATGAACCAGGACTGACTGTAGTGTCACCTTTTCTCCTTTTTTATGGGAAGTAATTTCTCAAAGTGATGGCTCAATCCCCAGGAGAAAAGATCTTATCTGCTTAATAAGCTGGGATTCATTTGTACTAAAGGGAGCAGAAGCAAGAGATTAATCCTGATGCCTGGAATTTATTAAAAATTTCAATTGTTCCTAATGTGAAAGATGAAATTGTGCCGCCTGACGTGGCTGAGACATATCAAGTCTGAGAGATCTGCCTGTGGCCACAGCTGTCCCTCAATAACTAACGAATATCCCTTCCCTTTGGCAGGCCTTTTGGACCAGAGGCTAGACCAAGTGAGGCAGCTCAGATCTTTCCAGTGGCATGGGAGGGAACCAGAGCCGGCTCAGTCCCCTGGGTCTGCCACTTGGGCAGTCCTGTGACCTACCCAGACCCTGCCCAGGAATGAGGGTTCGGGAGCTTACTACAGCATACAAGGACTTTGACTATTATAGCTCTGCAGCTTCTGAGACAGGGTCTGCAATGAGAAAAGTTCAAAGAAGAAGGCTTAGACTAAGGACAGACGTGGAGTAGCACGGGCAGTGAGTGCTTCTGGAAAGATGGGAGGTTGCTGTGCATACTTACATAGTATTAAAACAGATGACATCTTGAGGATGATTTGTTTTCCTTAGGAATGTCACACTGTCTAAACATCAAATATATCCCTCCCTCACCTTGCCTAATGTCATGTGCTCTGCTTGGTCTCAGCCTCACTCTGGCCTGATTCCTGGTTTCCAACCCCATTAGCAAACATGCATTTGTGTGTGCATGTGCACACACGCGTGCGTGCACACACTCACACACATGCTGCTGTTCTACCTTCCATACTTGGTCTCAGTGTTTCACTACCTCTCCTAATCATACCTCCTGCCTTGGGTACCTTTCTATTCACCACTGAGTGTAAAGAGACATTTTATCTTCCACAACCAGAAAATGGAAGTTCAAGCTGCATTTGGATCAGGTGGTGTTCTGCCCCTGCCCCCACTCAGCTGGAAATCATGTGAGCTTAATGCTTTCCCTTTATTTTATTATTATTATTATTATTGTATTTAATGATTATATTTATTGCATGAATCCAATGTGTTACTGAATCTAAATGAAATTAGTGAAGTGCTTTGCCTTTTAAGAGGAGGGAACTGTGGGCAGCCCTTTACTTCAGAGCAAGTCAGGGCCAAGGAAAATTAGAACCCAGACACAAAGTAATCCACTGCCACATTATCTATAAGAACAAAGAATTGAACACAATCTAGATGTCATACAATATGGGTATGGTTAAGAAAATTGTTGTATATTATCTCCAAGGAATATTATGCAGTTATTAAAAATGATCATTATGAAGACAATGCTGTGTCATAGAAAAGGCTTACAATCTAATGGTAAGTGAAAAGGCTGAATTTAAGACTGTGAATACACTGTAATTACAGCAACATAAAAAATATATACAAAAGTGGCAAAGGCCTGGGAGGCAATATGGGGAAGAAAATGAGTTGTGGTAGACTAGAATGCAGAGGTTATGGGCTTTTTCCTTTGCAAATTTCCTGTAATGTTGTTTAATGGCATTATAATACTGCTGTTGCAGTAAATAACTGCTGAGAGGGACAAGGCAAGTCTGAAGCCTTTGGCTGGCTGCAGCTGCAGCGGCCTAGACCACGACTGTCATGGAAAGAGAGGGCTTCCTCACTGTCCTTGAGTCTATCATGAGGCCAAACAGTGTACAGCAGAGTCTGTGCTAGCTCCCCATCACCTCCCCAGCCAGCCCCAGGCTCTGTGCCCTGCAGGCTGCAAGGGAGGGGTGAGCAGGCCAGACCTCTGGGCCAGGGGCAAAGAGACTGACTTCAAACACTGCTGTCACTCCTGTGCAGGGCAAGTACCAGAGGACTCTCTGCATTCCCACAGTGCTTTGGACAGTGCTATGCACACAGTAGCTCCTTGCTAATTGTCTAATCCATGGTGATTATCATGAGTCATTCCTCACTCTTCTACCAAAAAATAAAAGATTCTGGTTGACCCTCAATGTTCCCCATCTCAGTGAGTGACACCTCCCTATTCCAAAGCCCCCTACCCCGTTCAATCCATTGCTGAGTCCTGTGGATGTTGCCTCATTGGGCTTTCTCAAATCTCTTACTTCTCTCCATCCCCACTGCTACCCCAAGTCCAGGCCACCATCACCTCACACCTGAACTACAAACCCACAGGTTTCCCAGCCTCCAGCCTCAACCTCATCCCTTACACAAGTGGTCTCTAAAGTGAGGTGCTCAGTGTGACCTACTGGGATGCCTGATGAAAGAGTTGAACTTTCATTCCATGTTGTTAGGTCTTATCTCATCATTTCCCTTTATATTTAGGTGTATTATGTACGTTGTGCATTTGGTTAAGTTGTATATGTTTATAGACTGTGGGTATAAAGTTTCAAAAATGTTGCATTGATAGGGCAGGTAACCAATTTTTTATTATAAATGCCAATCGGATGTTTCTAAGATATTAATTTGATTGTATCTCTCTCTTGCTTATAACACTTCAGTGGTCTTTCACTGCCTGTAGCAGAGTCCTACATAACCCAGGAGCCTTTCATGACCTCATCCTGCTGACTGTTCCAACATTATCTCCCATCAGCCCAAGTCCCACTTCTTTTGCCTCTAGAATCAGCAAGCAGTCCAGAAGGGCTGCATTGGGCCTTTGTGAGGGCTGATCCAGAGGTGTGCGGGAGCCAGCTCCTAACAGGTCCTGACAGTCCACTGCAACAATTGCTTCCTGACAACAGATTCAGCTGATGCCAGGTTGGTAACAAGAAATGGGCTATGGTGGGATTATTTACAGCAAGCAAATTGGAAAACCCTACACATCAAAGATTTCTTTTTTCTAAAAACCTGATTTTGGAATATTCACCAGCACTGATTCCTCTTCTTGGAATGTCCTTTTCTGGGATCTTCACTGTCCCCTGCTTCAAGATTTAGTTCAACCAACATACCATGCAGGCAGCTTTCTGTCACCCCTCTTTTGCCCCTTTCTGCACTCATGCCTCTCCTCTGTACTCCTGCGAAAGCTATGAACTCCTTAGGGGCAGGGATCATGTCTGAGTCACCCTGTGTCCAGAATGCATAGAGCAGTGCCAGGTGCTGAGTGGGTGCTCAGGAAATGTTTGTTAAACTGAATGAAATTTCTTATACAGTTGAGATACTGCCTTACTCTGTAACAGAATATTTGAGCCTGGGTAATTTATAAAGAAAAGAGATTTATTTGGCTCATAGTTCTGGTAGCTGGAAAGTCCAAGATTGTGTAGCTCCATTTGGGCTCATAGTAGTGGAAGGTCCTCGGGCTGCTTCCATTCATGGCAGAAAGCGGAAAGGGAGTGGGTGTGTGCAAAGAAATCACAAGGCTAAAGAAAAAGCAAGAGAGAGAAACCAGAGAAGCCAGACTCTTTATAGCAGCCTGCTCTAGTCCCATGACAATAAGAGCTCGCTTACCCCACAGGAGGGCATTAATCTAGTCATGAGGGATCTGCCTCCATGACCCAAACACCTCTCACTAGGCCCCACCTTCCACACTGCCATACAAATTTCAGCATCAGTTTTGGAGGGGACATTCAAACCATAGCAGATACCTTCATGCCTACAGCCCCTGTGAGTTCTGGTGAGCTTGTTTGGTAGAGTCAAATCTTGGGGACAGCTAGAGCAGGAATTAGGAAGTTCTCGGTCTCTCTGAGATTAACAGCTCAGCTCTAAGACCATGTGCCCCCATCCTCCTCCCTGCCCAGGTTATCAGGCTAACAGTGTCACCAACTTTTCCCAGCTTCTCTCAGAGACACTAAAAGGCCTAGAAGTTGCTATAGGGGAATCAGTTGTCCTGCTAAAGAAATGATCACTCACTCCACATACCTGAGCAAACAGCTATTAGGAAAACAACTATGTCAGAAGGAAGGATTACAGAAATGTATTTGACTGGATTGCAAATGCAGATTTGTTTTCTTTTTGCAATAATCATTTATAACATTTATCATTTACTCAAGCAAGTTGGTACTTGAAGCAGAAATCTGAGTTATTCTAAAGATAGTACTTGAAATCCCAGGCTTCCCTGAAAGAGGAGGGGTAAAAGCCTTTCGAAAAGGAGAGCAGAGACATGTCAAATTCCTCCAACCAAAATCCAGGGAAGCAGAGAAGAAAGATGAAATCTGAGGATGATGCCTGCCCCTCTGCTCCTCAGAGCAGAACCCAGAGCCACAAACAAAAGTTCTTTCCTCATGGGGTCAGCAAAAGCCTGATTTCTGACTGGGAGGGGCAGTGGCAGAGGCAGGTGGGGTTAGCCCTTGGGTCAGGAATGAAGGTCATCTCCTTGGCAAGTTCTTGGGAAGACCCTGTACCCTCACAAAAAGCAAGGGAAGGCTGGCTCCAGAAATCCATGGGGAAGGAGCAGACATAAAAGGAAAAGAGAAAAGACAGCCTGGTGCTTCTCTGATTGATACAGGGGGAGTACTGCTGAGGCCTCCACTCCTCAGTTCAACACAGTCTAAGGCTCAAGGAGCACCAGAGAAATAGATTTTTGGTTTCTCTGGTTTTATGAGAGCTGTAGAGTCCTAAAGACCTGGGTTTTAATCCTCATGCAGCCACCCACTAGCTGGGTGATTTGGGACAAATTAACTACCCTTGCTGAGCCCCAGTTATCTCATGTGCACTGTAGGCACAGTGATATCCTTCATAGGGTGGTGAAAATTAAAGTAGATGTGATGCTTAATTTTATGTGTCAACTTGACTAGGCTATGGTGCCCAGTTGTCTGGTCAAACATCCATTTAGATGCTGTTGTGAAGGTATATTTTTGGGGGGGAGAGGTGGGTATGTAATTAACATCCATAATGAATAGACTTTGAGTAAAGCAGATTACCCTCCATAATGTGGATGGGCCTCTTCCAATCAATTGAAGGCCTTAAGAGCAAAGACTTAGGTTTCCCAAAGAAGAAAGCATTTCACTTTCTAGACTGCATCCTAAAAACCCTGCCTGGGTTTCCAACCTGCTGACCTTCCCTATAGATTTGCCAGTCCTTGCAATGGCATCATTGCATGAGCTAATTCCTTAAAATCTTTCTCTATCTCTCTTCTCTGTCTCTGTCTTTGTTTCTCTCCACATGCGTGCGTGTGCACACACGACACACACACACATCCTGTTAGCTCTGTTCCTCTAGAGAAGTCTGATTGATAGAGTAGATAATAGGTATAAAGCACCTGACATAGACCCAGGCACAGAAGTTGTACCCGAAGCATAGTAATGACCCCTACTGCCTAACAAACATCTGCACTTCTGACCATCTTTACCCTCTCACTTCATAGCTTCTGATTTTGTCTTAACTAGCCTACATTTCCTAATTATCCAGGTTAGCCAATAGGACTCCACCTTAAATTCCTTCAGTTCATTGACCAGCTTTAATTGAAGATCTATTTCTATAGATCTTAAACCTGAATGCACATTGCAATCATTTAGAGGGCTCTTTAAAATTATCAGTGCCTAAACTCTATCTCCAGATATTTTGATGGAATTGGGCTAGGATGGATCCAGGACATCCACAGATGTTAAAAGCCAGTGTTGTGAAACACTGATGCAGAGAATATGCCAAGTGTGTACCAGAAACAAAGACAAATTTGAGAAGGATGCATCTTTTCATTCAAGTACTCTACTGCCAAATAAGTACTTTTCCCCTCAGTGAAGGGGACTACTGTCACGCAGTGCCCAAATCAGCCTTGATTCTTGTCTTTTCTTTAGCCCTCAATCCAATTCGTCAGCCAATCCTGTTGACCCTGGCATAGAAACTATCATGCATCTGTTCTCTTCTCTCCAACTCCACTGTTGCTCTTAATCCAAGCTTCACTACCTCTTTCCTGGACCACTGTATTCACTTCTGTGTAGTTCTAGACCTAATCAGACAGAGAAACTACACAATGTTTTAAACAGGGAAAGTTTAGTATAAAGAACTATTAACCAGCAGTTTTGCAAGATGTAAAAGTGCTAGAGATCTACGGCACAACAAGGGGACATACTTAACACTACTGAACTGTATACTTACAATGGTTAAGATGGTAAATTTTATTTTATGTGTATTTTACCATACATTAAAAACATATGCTCAGAGAATGAAGTCAGACACAGAGGAATACTTATTCTGGAAATGTCCAGAAAAAGCTAATCTATAGAGACAAAGTATGTTAGTGGTTGTCCAGGGCTGGGGATGTGGATGAGGAGTGACTGCTAATGGGCACAAGGTTTCTTAGATTATGGTGATGGTTTTATAACTCTATAAATTTATTTAAAAATCACTGAATTGTGCACTTAAAACTGTAGATTTCATGATATGTTATATACTATAATACTATAATACTACTTTTTTTAAAAAAAGAATTGTTAACTATGACGGGGGTTGAATTTATAAGGGATTGGCTAGTAACAAGTAAAAGGAACTCTAAAAAGCATAGGAATCACAGATATAAGGAGCAGCCACTATCCCTAGAAGTGACACAGAGCGCCCCACGAGAAGCACCCTCATAATTGTAAATCAGTACAGCCATTATGAAAAACAGTATGAAGTTTCACCAAAAAATTAAAACTAGAACTACCATATGATCCGGCAATCTCATTCTATACACACACACACACACACACACACACACAATGAAACCTGTATGTCGAAAAGATATCTCCATACACTCCCATGTTTATTGCAGCACTATTCACAATAGTCAAGATGTCCTCTGATAGACAAATGGATAAAGAAAATGTGGTGTGTGTGTGTGTGTGTTTTACACTCACACACACATGTATAATACACACTGGAATACCATTTAGCCTTTAAAAAAGAATGAAATCCTGTCATTTGGAACAAAGTGGATGAATCTGGAAGACATTATGTTAAGTGAAATAAGCCAGACACAGAAAGACAAATACTGCACGATCTCACTTATATGTGGAGTCTATAAAAGTTGAACATACAGAATCAAAGAGTAGAATGGTGGTTGTTGCCAGGGACTTAGGGAGTGGGTAAGAATGGGGAGAGGTTGGCCAAAGGTACCAAGTTTCAGCTAGACAGGAGGAATAAGTTTAAGAGATACAGAATACAATGTGGTGACTATAGTTAAACGGTATTGTATACTTGAAAACTGCTAAAAGAATAGAACTTAATTTTCTCACCACACAGACATGCACAAGACATAACTATGTTAGGTGATAAATATGTTAATTAGCTTGATTCACTATGTGTGTATATATATATATATCAAAACATCGCGTTGTGTACCATAAATATATACAATTTTAAATTGTCAATTATACTTCAGTAAAGCTGTGGGTGAAGCAATGCAGCTGTAAAAGACAGTGGGGTTATTATATGCAAATAGTACCTAAAAACAAACAAAAAATCAATTGGGATCCTGTCAAAAAGACACGGAAGCTAACACAGAGGGGCTCCCGCTTATCAACAATGGGAAAAAAAATAACTAGAATAGATTTAAACAACCCCAATCCATGTGTTCATACATCACCTCTAGAGGATGTTAGGAAACCAACACATTCCATAAGGAGGTACAGGAAGTTCTTCCTTATAAAGGATTTAAGCCAATGAATATAATGGCTGTCAGGCAACTTTATCATGGATGGGTCAGACTGAACTAAACCCATGAAGCACTTTCAACATCATGCGCAAAAAAAAAGGAAAACCAGATAGCATATGTCCCTGTTTTATATAGTAGAATGAACACCTGTGGTATGTAAACGTATAAAGTACTTTGCACCAAAAAGTTTGCACCTAAATCTGGTCAAGCCTCTCTATATACCCATCCGTTTACAGTAAATTCAGGGGCAAAAAAACCATGTTAAATGACACCAAAAAATGCAACTAGCAATATCCAGACTGGAATATTCTAGAGGACAAATCACCAGGTTTATTCAACTAATAAATTTATGTAATTTATTTAGCAAGAAAAAATGAGGGTGGAGATAAAAAACCTAGAGATTAAAAATTACTTAAGGGAATATAAGACAAATGCAATATTTGGACCTTTTGGATCCTTATTGTAAAATGACATTTAGATTCAATTATTAAGTGACGTTTATGAGACAATCAGGGAAATCTGAATAGTAACTAAATATTTGATGATAATTAAGAAGGTACTTTTTAGGTCTGAAAATAGTCCTAATGTTTTAGAGATAAATAATTATTTATAGGTGAAATGATATACCTTGGATTTGTTTTAAAATTGTGGAGGATGGGGTATGGGGAGGTTTATAGATGAAAAAAATGGGCATGCAATGATAAATGTTGAAGCTGAATTTGGGGTATAAATGATTCATTATATTACTCTCTCTACTTGTGTGTATAAAAATCTTCATAATAAAAACTTTAAAAATCGGGAAAAGAAAAGTCCTTTTGTGTTCCCCAGGGCTGAGATGCAGACCTTGCTGGAGAAGGCATGGCCATGGTGCAGTGAGTGGCAGAGAAACTGGTGTGGTGCTGCCCTGATAGACTTGCTGGAAACTCATCCTCTGGCTTGGCAGAAATCTGCCCTCTAGGATGCTGAGAAAAGCTTTTCACTGGGAGATGTCTCACCAAAACTGTCCAAGGTTGGTATCAGAAGAAGGTGCTGGCTGCTGGGTACTGCTGACTACTGCGCGCTGTAGAATCTGGGTTTTGGAAAGGCTCCGAGTACTGCAAAACAAACAAATAAACAAAAACCAGTCATGCTGCTGGAACTGGGCACTGCTTCAGGAGTCAGATGCTGGGAAAGTTAAGTTCACTGCAGGAGTTGGGTCCTGGAGATGTCATGTACCCTGCAGGAGCCAAGCACTGGGGAAGCCATGTGTGCTACAGAGAGGGAACCTGGTAAAACCATCCAGACTGGCTGCAAAAGCCTGCTGATCCAGCACACACACCAGAATCAGAAAGAAAAAACCTTTACTCCTGCAGTGTCTCTCCAGCGTCCTCTACTGACAAAGCTTCAGTGCCAACTGACAGGAAAAATATATATAAAGGGCCCAGATCCGATTTCACAGAGCAAGCAAAAAGGATGATAACTAGCACACTAAGTCAATAACCAGCACAGCCTCCTCACTAATCTCTCTGCTTCCATTCTTGTCTATCTGAACCTATTCACCTTGTGGCAATCATGGTAATGTTTTTAAAAATGGAAAACTTATCCCATCACTTCACTTTTCCTTGAAATGAAATTCAAACTCCTCCCTACAGCCTAAAGTTCCTGCATGCTCTGGCACCCTGCCTCTCTTTCCAACTGCTCTCCTAGCTTTTGTTTCATGTGGGGCTTTTTCATAGGCCATTCCCTTCCCTATCCTGCCCCTGTTCTAGCCCTTGGCCAGCTTCACTCCTACTTAGCCTTACTTAGATCCCAGCTGAGATGACCCTTCCTTGAGGATACTTTCCTTGACCCCAGTCTGGGTCAGCTCCCTGAACACCCTGCACTTGCCGTTTGGACATGTTCATTGCACTTACAGTTTTATGACTGGCTCCCCCATTGGACTGTCCACTCTATGGGAAAGGACTGTGTCAGTCATGATCATAGCATATCCCCAGGGCCCAGTGCAGTGTCTGACACTCAGTAAGTTCTCAGTAATATCATTAAATCAAATTTAAATGATGATAGACAGCTCACTGTAACTGCATTGAACTTGTGAGGGAGCACTGTTCTTGATATACTGAGCCAGAGGACGTCTGAGGTGAATGGGTTTAATCAGGGAAAGCTCCTGGAAAGAAATTACAGTTTATGCCCGACAAGAAAGGGGCGGTGAACCTGGACTGGTATGAAAGAATGGAATTGATTTGAGGAACAGAATACTTAAGAAGTTGAGTTTGGATAAAACATAAAAATTGGAGTGGAGAGTAGGGGAGATGAGGCTAAAGAGTGGAGGTGGAAAGAGGAGCAGAAGGGACACACCTGTCCAACGGATCCAGGAGGCTAAAGGATGAGGACGGCTAAAGACCGATGTCCTGGGAATATGAATATGGCCCCTATATATCTTAACGGGCTTCCGGGAGTGGAGAGAGAACAGGCTGGGCAAGAGGGAAGGCTGGTGGCCAAAATGAAACTGCTGGCCAGTGAAGGTGAGATCGGCAGGTGGCGGAAGGTGGAAAGGGGGCATGGATTACAGTGGTGCCTGTAGAGGTGGAAGGAAAGGGGACCACACTAAGTGCTGGACTCTGTGCTGAATTCCAGGGGTGAAAGTATTGTGGTTGTTTCTTTATGGAACTTGTTAGTGGGAGAGGCACACATTAACCAAATAGACACAGAAGTAAATAGCATTACCAACTGGGATAAGTGCTAAGAAGGAGAATTGCAAGCTTCTCTGTGAAGACCAAGGTGGCCTGACCTAGGCCAGGGGGTCAAAGGAGGCTTCCCCAGAGAACTGATGGAGAGGCTGAGATGGGAGTTGCCTGGGTAGCCATGACAGTGCGTAGTGAGGCAGAGGAGGAAGCGTGTGTATGCACATGGCTTCCATCCACTCTTCTAACTGGAGATCTTAAGGGACCCATCTAAAATGAGCTATGGGACCCATCTAAGACAGATAGCAGGCCTCCAGGGACAGCTTGGAGCATTGGGGCTTACTCACAGTGGCAAATTTGTCCTCAGCCTCCACTAAACCCTTTGGATATTCTCAGAAAATCAGTGTGCCTACTCACCACAAACCTATTGACTTAACAGGGAAACCAGGGCACAGAAGGTTGGAGTGGTTGTGCAGAAAGCACACAGAGTGAGCCATGTGCTCTACTGAGGGTGCTATTTTGGGACAGATTCAAATTGGGAATCAAGTAATCAGTGAGGTCAGCAAACAGTCAATTGGCCACAGCCATTAATACAACAAGCCAGTGTCATTGTTATTGACACAGACACAGTGACTCAGAGACAGGCTGAAGAGGAAGACCATAGGTGTACCGGTCAATAAACACTTTTGGTTCTGACAAAGAAAGTAATTAGGACCCGCTGGGTTTCATTTTTCACCTCCTAAGCCAGAATGGCCCTCTAGACACATCTATCAATGAAAGAAGGCAGGGCTGAAGGTGGAAGTTTAAGTCATTCCAGGGAAGATGAAACAAAGGAAGAGCATAGGCCAAGAAATTCCACATGAGCTATTTTTCACAACCTCCAGACCTCAGAAGTAAGAGGAAATTGTAAGCAGCCTGACGGAGAGCTGTCTGCCCTCTGCCCTCCACCCCCTACACAGCACTAACTCATCCCAAGCTGGACAGAATCAAAGAGCCACTGCATGTTTCAGATTGGGGGAGAAATGGGGTCTCCATGTCGCCATGGGGCAGGCCTGGGAACACTGCTGACTCTTCACAATTTCTACCCTTCCCTTCTTCCCAATTCCAGGCATACAAGAGCTTTTTCAGCTCACAGGACTACTGAGGATGTAACCCCTTCCAGTATAGACCAGAAGTTCCTTGAAGGAAGGGACAGGACAGGAGTCACCTTCATGTCATTTCTGTGTCTCCACATCCTACCCAGTACATGGCAACATGTAGGCACTCTGTGAATACTATTTTTGTTGACCCCCTCTCTGAACCCAGAACAAAGCTATTTTTCAAGGAATCCCTCAGCCCTGACAGCCATCTCTGAATTCTGTCCACAGATGTACCCTGCACTAAATTTTACCTTTTCTGCCATAGCTCTGGGCATACTCCTTCCACCCCCACATTGTTTAGTCTCTGCCTTGTCATCCTTTCTGACCTAGCACAGAGTCATTTTGTTAAAAGTCTACTGGCCACTCTGGCCAAGTCATCCATCTATACACAAGGAAAGCTCTGGGCCCAGGCTTCTCATGATCTCAGGAAAAACCATAGCTCCTACACAAGCATATCATAAAATCAAGTTCGGGCCGGCCCAGTGGCACACTGGATAAGTGCGCCACTTGGGAAGCGCGGCGGCGCTCCCGCCCGAGGGTTCGGATCCCACATACAGACCGGTTCCCGCTCACTGGCTGAGCGAGGTGGGGGGGCAACACCGAGGGTTGCGATCCATTGCCGGACACAGAAAAAGACAAAAGACAAAAAATAAAATAAAAAATAAAATCAAGTTCATTTCCATTTGGCTTTTTCAGCCTCATCTCCTGGGTCAGATCCCAAGTTTGGCTTGACTAATGGGAGGGCTGTGTTTTAAGGAAGAGTCTGAGTGTCCAACATTAGTCACTCATAAATGTGTCCCCAAGGCTTTCTCATGTAGAGATAGCAGACCACAGTTTTGCCAGCAGCTAGAGTGAGGCTCAGCTGAAGGGAAGAGTGGTAGCCTTAATGTATCCAGAGGTGTCAGTGGCCTCTTGCTTACCCTCAAACTGAGAAAGAACTTCTTTGGGCAGAGACAATGACAGTCTGCAGTCCTATGTCTCAGCCAAGGGTCCTCCCAGATGGTGCCCTGTCCTTTCTCAGATGGCCCAAGGGACTTAACATTCCTGGCGTGAGCTATTGATGTGGTGGTGGCCAGGATCCCCAGGGCTACCTGGATGAGGGCACTAAAGTGGAGCCTTGACAGATGGCATACAACAGAGGAGGTTGCAGGTTGAGGAAGGGATTCCAAATTGAGCTAAGAGCATGAGAAAAGGGATGGAGGTGGGAAAAATCAGCAATTGAAGGTTGCAGCAAGTGGTTTTGCTTTCTTAGAGCCCAGGACCCCAGAAAGGAATGTGGGAGATGAGACTGGGCAGGGTTGCAGGAGCTGGATACCCCAGGGTCTCTGAAATGAGCTGCCATCGAGGGTTTGGACTTTGTGTTGAGGATGGTGCCAGGCTTCAGTAATGTTTTGAGCGGAAGGGTGACGCAAGCAAATTTCTGCTTTGAAAGGCTCCATTTGGTTGCCGTGTAGAGAACAGACTGCAGGAGGGAAAGAGTGGTGTTTGGAAGACCACTCAGCGGGGCTGGGGTGATTGGGTATTGAGATGGTGGTGGTGGCCTGGACTAGGAAGATGGTCCCAGGTATGAAGAGAAGTAGACTGGATCAAGAGATAATTAAGACAATAAAGTGACAGGACATAGTAACTGAAGTCAGGACATAAAGAACCAGGAAAAAAATAAGAATTTATGAATCCATAAAATACATTCACTAGCTCTTACTGAGCATCAAGTACATATAGAGTTCGGTGTTTATTAATGGGGACCCAGAGGGGCATAATACATGGTGACTGCATTCAAGTAGCTCCACACCTAATGGAAAAACCAGACAACGAAGTGACAAAGACAATGGAGTATCCCTTGATGCTGAGGGACACAGAGGAGGGGCTCCACATCAAGCCTCAGGAAGATGGGTGGGCTAAGGGGGAAATTATCACAGGAGTTAACTACCGAGCTGGGTCTTGATGAGGGCCAGGAAGGGGAGGGGCACAGGTACCCCAAGCAGGTGCACTGCACATGTGAGGGCAGTGAGGTGTGAAACAGCACGATGCATGTGTGGAGCTGCGGATGAGGTGGGTGGTGGCACCATCAGTTGTGGTTCTACTGGTGGATTGGGGAGGCAGGGTTGGGTTCTGCCTTGGACATATCGTGTTTGAGGTGCCTGACGAATAGTTCTGCAGAGAGCTCCCTTGTGGAGATGGAGCCAGGCTTAGGAGGGATGGCAATGGTGGCCTGCTTGGGCACCTTACCTTCCACCCTCTCAGTAACATAAGTCCAGTGGGGCTTAGCCGGACTGAGAAAGGCAGTAAGGCTGCCCTGCACAGCACCCTTAGGTTGCAGGGCTTTGCAACCCTACAGCACACCCATATTTGGGGTGAGAACTGTTGGGCTTTCCAGAGCCTGAATGGTTGAGGCCCCTTTGATGCCTGAGGCTCCCACTCCTTCTTCCTGCTGTAGTGCATCTGAGGAAGAAAGTGGCTGCACTTGAGGGGAGGTTTGACTTCCTGGTTACCAATGAGTGACTCTGAAGACAGGGATGTGCTTAAGGAGCAAAGCAGGACCCCTCATTCCACAGAGACATCTCATTTTGCCCACTTTCTGCTTTACCCTGCAGGATAGACAGGCTTTCAAAAGTGGGATACATGTACTCCCATGTTCATCTCAGCTCTGTTCACAATAGCCAAGACACGGAACCAACCTAAGTGTCCATGGATGGATGACTGGATAAGGAAACTGTGATGTATATCCACCATGGAATACTACTCTGCCATAAAAAAAGAATGAAATTCTCCCATTTGCAACAACATGGATGAGCCTGGAGAAACTTACGCTGAGTGAAATAAGCAAAGCACAGAGGGATAAATACCGCATGTCCTCACTCTTAAGTGGGAGCTAAGAGAGAAAGAAGAAAGGAAACAAAGTCCACAGTGGTGCATTGGACTTGCAGAGGGAGAGAACATACCTAGGGATACAAAGCACAGTGGGGAAAGGGGGATGGGGGAAGGTTAGGGATAACTGGGTGGGGGACTCGGGGTACAAACGCAATTTGTGGTGATGGGCATGCTGCCAGTATAAATCTGGCCATCACATCTTGGGCACGAGTGGTGAAAATTAGCTTTGCACCCCATGAATATTCATAACCAAAAGAAAAAGTAGTAAAAGGAGGTATCACAGACAGATGTTAAGCAGGGTCAGGCCGTGCTGCGTCCTGTGTTCTGGGAGGATGACTCCAGTGTGTGCAAAAGGAAAAGGAGCAGGATGCAGGTGATTGGGGGAGAAGGGCCATTCCCTCGTCCAGGCACGAAGAGATAGGACCACATCAAGGACAGGGGCAGTGGGGTGGAGACAAGAGGACAGGCACAAGCAAAAGCCTGTACAGCGAAATGAATGGCCCTTCTCACCATGGGCTGCCACTTCAGTGAGGACAAGGGGGGACAGAGGTCAACCAAGGAAGGCCCCGTAAGCCAGGTTAAGGAGTTTGGACTTTGTCCTAGTGACAATGAGGAGCCACTTGGATTTTTTTTTCTTTTCTCTGAAGAATGACTGTATTGTTTTTATAAAATTTATGTGTTCTCTTGATTAAAAATTAAATTGATACTGAAAAGTTCAAAGAATAAAATTAAAACTAACTTCAACCCTCACACAATACTCATTGTTAGGGCAAGCCTCATTGCTATCCTGCCTTTGTGTTCATACTTAGAGATGAGGATGTGAACAGTTTTCGGTGGTACCCATGTATAGATGCTATCTTGAAATAAAAATATAATATTTAATTTCCCTTTAATTTGAAGAAGAGGTGTCTCATCATGGAAAATAAGTAATCATGTCTGTGTTGTAAGAAGACCCTCTGGCTGCTGAGGTTGGGGAGGAATAAGGAGGAAGGAAGGTTGGATGTCAGGGGACCAGGAAGGAGCCACCATAGTCATCCAGGTAAGAGGAGTTTGAGCTTAAAAGAGGCAGGGTCAGTTGCCTTGGAGAGAAGGGGTGGAGAGAAGCTCCACTGCGGGAGCACATTTCCCAGGACTTGGTATTGGGTGGGGGAAGATACAAAGGAAGCGCTCAAAGATGACTCTTATGTCTCAAGCCCTGGAGATTAGGTGTTGGCACTATGATCAGAAATAGGCTAAGCAAGCAGAGCAGGTTGGTGGGGGAGACAGGGTTTCTTCTGATGTGTGAAAATTCTGCAATGGGTAGGGCAGTCAACAGGCCCGTGAAGATGGGAATGTGGGGCTCAGATGGGAACAGGACTGAAGATAGGGACCTGAGAACCATCCACACAGAAGTGAGCTCAGCAACTGTGGGTATGTGAGAGATCTCCAGGGGACGAAGTGTCAAGATAGAGAACTGGGCCAAGGATAGAGCTTAGGGAGGAGGCAGAGGAGCCCAAGGGAGTCCACGGGGTTGGAAAGAGGCCAACAGTCCTGTCTCAGGGCTTTGTTCATGGGAGTTTTCGGAAACTTTCTGGGGTCCTCAAATGCAAGGTGTGTTTGGTGAAAGAGAAGAAAACAGGTTTGTAATGTGATGGAGAGATGGGAGCTGGGAAGCCAGGAGCTTCATCTCAGGACTGTGGGGTTAGCAGCTTTGCACAGAGGACTTGAGGAAGTGGGGGCCAAGAAGTGGCCGTTGCATTTGGTGGTTAGATCTTCAGTACCTGTAGCGGGATCAGGGTCTGGAGAGTCCTGGGAGCCAGGGCCAGATGGCTAGGAGCTGGGAAGGAACCAGAGTGAGGAAGAGAGAGATGACTTGGAAGGCAACCTCCATTTTCCAGATCTGTGGAGTGAAACCAAAGGTAAAGGAGCCCAGGGAGACTAGGGCATACCGAGGCATTTTCCAGGCTGTCAGGGCAAAAGGGAAGAGAGCAAAAGAGGCTGGGAAATAAGCATGGGTGGTGCTGAGTCACCAAGCTCGTGCCTCAGGAAGCTGGGCGAGAGTGCCAGGAGAGAGGGGTGGGCCTTAGGACCAGACGAAAGGAGTCATGTAGAGATGGAGAAAGCGCTAACATCTTAGGATTGAGAGAAGAAATTGTACTATATATAGCCACCACCTTTTAAAGCATATACAGTGTACCAGGCATCAGGCCAAGTGCTCCTCAGGCATTATCTGGTGTCATTTTCACAGTAATCCATGAGGTAGGTAGAGTTGTTATCCATATTCTGCCGAGGAAGGAATACAACTCATACAACTCAAATGTCACACTGCTGGCCAGTGGGAGAAATGGCACGCAAGCCCAGGTCTGTGGAATGGCAAGGCCCAAGTCCTCCCTTACCCTTGCACCCTACCTCATGTTAATGGCTTCACACAACTCCAAGTAAGAGGGGAGTCTCCTGCAGGTGAGGAAAGTATGTAAAGGCCTCAGAAGCATGTAAAGGCCTCAGAAGAACCAACTGGGAAGCACAATGGAGTTTTGGTTAAACAAGATGTGACGAGTAAATGAGACGTGACCAGTAGCATTGCAAGAGTCAGGGAAAACCCACTTGCCCTGTAGTCTCCAGCCCTTGTTCAAAGCCCAGACATGTAGAGATATGATTCCTCTTTGACAAATGAAAACCTGAGGTCCAGGAATAGTCAGTGATTTTCCCACCATAGATGGCTGAGCCAAGACTGATGCACAAGGCTTCTGACTCCAAGGGCAGTGCTGGCTCTTCTCACCTAGCAAGTAGGTGCACACAGGTAACTGGGAATGCCAAAGCCCTACCACTTATCAGCACACAGGGGCAGCATGGCTGGAAAACTGCACTTCCAAGCAACCAGGTTCAATGGAGTCTGCCAGACCTGGATTTAACTGCCAACCCCACCACTTATTGGCCATGTGCCCAATAAGTCAGTTCCCCAAGCTCTCTAAACCTCCTAGTCCTCTTTAAACTGCAAATAATAATAGCCCCTGCCTCTCAAAATTGTTAAGATACAGCATGATCACCCATGTGATGTGCACGGTACAGTGCCTGGCACTGAATGAGTGCTCAGTAAATGCTCGTGGTGGTTGTTTTGTTGTGTGTTTTTTGTTTGTGTGTTTGTTAGTGAGGAAGAACATGATTTAGAGGCAGATAGTTTAGGCTCTAGTCTGTGGTTGGCCACTTAATTGCCCTGACCTGGACAAGTTGCTTCACATAGGAGACAGTTTCCTCTGCTCTAAATTGGGCATAATTCATGGGTGACTGTGGAGACCAATTAGGTAGTGGATGGGAAAGTGCTTTGGAAACTACAAAGTGTTCCACAAAGGTTAGTTATTTAATTCTATTTTGGAACTGAAAATCAGCCTTCTAGAGAACCAGGCACAAAGGATGAGAATATAAGAAAATCACTAAGTTAATGAACTCTATAAATCAAAACTGAGAAAGTTTAAATGAAGAAGAAAAAAAAAAGATTTGCAACTTCTCTGAGGTAGAAGGAACGCATTTCGTTCCACCAAGCACGTATTTGGAACCTGTTCCAGACCAAGACTTGGACAAGCCCTTTTGTGGGGACAGGGCTGAGTCAGCTTCGGTCTCTGTTTGCCAACAGCTCCCCCACGTCACTTACACACACTCAACTCTGCCACGAAACAGAGAATGAGCAAAGCAGCCGGCGTGGGTAACATGCCTCAGGAGTACAGCACAGCAAGTTGTTCTGACTGTGAGGACTGTACCAGGATAGGCTTCGTGGAAGCAGTGACATTTGGACTGGGCTCTGCAGAATGAGTAGAAGAGGAATGTGTAAGGGGCGGGGGGTGGAGGTAGTTGTCAGCAGGATGAAAGATGAAGCTTGAGCAAAAGCACAGAAGCAAGGAGGGGCATGAGTCTGGAGCAGCAAGTCAATCCCTGTGACTGAAAGGAAGTCTTTGCGAAGGAGGGGCAGAGTTGGCAGATGAACCCAGAGAGGTAGATTAGGACCAGCTCATGGGGGTCTCAAGGTGACTGAGGAGCTCGAACTTTGGTCAGATAGCCAGTGCCATCCATCTGACCTGGCCCGGCCTAGCCTTGCACAGTGTTCTGAGCAATGTAGGTGTTAGAAACAAGTTCCTTTGGCTGATGAGACACGCTCCACAGTTGGAACTTCAGGCTGGCTTGTTCCCACCACAGCGGAATTGCCTGTAGCCAGCAGGAGTGGTTGGCTGTGTCCTCTGCACCTCAGGAAAGTAGCTTTCTATGAAGGTCTCCCCCAACCTCAAGACTAAGCCCTGCCTCTGCCAAACACAACTGTCTGCTAGAGGGTTAGAGGCCATGAGCACTATGCAAAGAGCTGACTGCTTCTTACGTGCCTCACTTCCCCTTAAATGTTTTTCTCTTCGTTTGCAGCTCCCTCCCCACCTACTTGTCATTTCTGAAATCTGGCACTCTATGTTCACTTTGAAGCCTTTACGACCTAGCTAGCCCTTGATCTTTGCCAACTTGCCAACCATTTCTGCCCTGTCACCTAGTCTGCCCCATAACCAACACCGGTCCCACATACCCCAAACGCACAGAAACTGACAAATCTTTGCCAACATGAAGAGATAGGCTTAGCAGTTTCTTTGAGTGCAGATTCTCCCATCTCCTTAGTACTGGGGCACTATTCTGTCTGCATAGGTTGGCCCTTTACAAACCTGACAATGACTGATCTGCCAAGTGGCTGCTTCATTGTGGAAAGATTCCATAGCTTTGTTCAGAAAAGGTCAAATTCATTGTTCTAATCAATTAGAAATTAATTTATTGTCTTTCTTCCTTCTGTGACCTCCAAGACCATACATGGTTTATAAGCAAGGGGCTAATCTCCAAGACAAAGTCAGGCACACCAATAATCCCCCAGAAGGCAGAAATGGAGCACATGAGCTCCCTGAGGTTCTCTGGGTTGGAAGTCTTAGTTGGCTCTTGTTCCTCACAGATTCCCATCACAAAGAAGTTAAGGTGGGCTCCAGGTCCATCAAACACACTGGGAAATGCCAGTATTTTGTGGATGTGAGATTGTGTGGGCAGACTTTAAGATGATGGTTCTTTCCTCTCTAGAGTATTATTCTGCGATCAGGATGAACAGTCGCTAGGTAGTAGGTATCAGAGCTTTAGTTATGTCCTTCTAGTACAGTTAGACTCTTTGTTGGAAAGGCTAAGTGAATGAAATTAGTAAGCCTTACTACTCAATTTAAACCTAACAAGGAGACCACATTATTAATACATAAGGGCATTAAGATAAACTAGAATGACTATTTTAAATGGGATAAACAACTAAAGCAAGGTTTAGAGAAACACAAGGCCCTAGGAACTTTAAAGAAACATACTTGTTGAGCCTGAATTCATCAATCCTAGTGCTTTCCTTCGCTTTCTCTTGCTTTAATCCTCTGGTTTCTATGTTTACACTGAACTTTATTCAAATTTTTGACTGTCTGCTATCTCAAGCAAAGAATCTAAGAAAGAATAACTTGGTCATTTCCCCTTTGACACCACCCTCCCTTTGTTATGAGCTGTGATATGGCTCTTCCCTAACAACTATCTACTGAGGTCATCAATCAGAGATGTCATTTGCTTCTCATCACGGTGCTTCTCCCCTTATTTCCAAGGAATCTGAGAGAAGCCAAAAGGGAAAGAAATATGGCCATATATGAGCTGCTTCCCAGCATGAAACTCTGTAATTGTCTTCTCCTAAATCAAGAGGGATTAAATGTTCCTTCTCCAAACCTAAGTTCCTTGCTCTCTAAAGCCAGAACTTATGGTATTCATAATATATGTTGGAAAGTCCCTTAGCAATTACCACTCCCCAAACTGTTTTTAGTTAGGACTTGGACTTGGGAAACTGAATTATGCCAGAATGGAATGTTTAAATGAATATTCTAAGACCACAAGCAGATTTCTAAAACAGCGTATTTAAATATTTTTTTCCACATGTGCTGTGAAATCAAGCCCAACATCAGAGTCCTCCATTATAGCTCTGGTCTAGGCTCCTTGTAAGACAATTTTGGAGGCAGGAAACTGTAGACACAGACAATGGAGAAGTTCTGAGAAAAAGGAGAAGTGTGATGAGCTCCCCTCCATGACAGAAGACGAATTCTGATGATGGAATTCTGGGCATCATCACAAAGAAGTTGGGAAATAGGGGGGCAAAGTGTAGTACTAGAGACCTTCAGAAGGTTCCAGAACATCTTCCAGAAGTCCCCACTAAGGAATTCCTGTGATTTCTTTAGGGCAGGGGAAATAAAACTGGGAGCCAGGAAAACTCTCTAGAGTCATTGTCCAAATGAAGGAGAGGAGCAGAAAGGAGCAAGAGAAGGAGAGTGGAAGCAGACAGTGGCCTTAGAGGCCACAGGAAGGGAGTGAGAGGAAGGCTAGGAACAATCCCATATACCAGTACACACCTTGAGGATTTCACAGAACTCAGAATTCTCTATTAGCCCTTTGTCACTCCCTAACTGTCCATAGACTGATGTGAGATCCTGCAAGTCCCTGTAATCTCAGCTGGCATTTCCACAGTGGCCAGTCTGGGACTCTTAACTTCAACCAGGTCCTTTGTCCACTTTGCATTGGCATGGATTCTCTCAAAAGGCCTATCTCTATACCACTCTTTTCACTAATCAGCCTCTGTCTGGCCAGATATCCACACCTAGAAACCTATGTCTCCAGCCCAGACTTAGAGAAGCCTCTATCCCACATCAGTGGTCTGTCTCTCCCTAAGTGCTGTTTATAGTTTCCGTCTTGCTTCAGCTGCTCATTTGGCTTCAGGGCTCAGCCAACCTGCTCTGAGGAACCTTGCAAGTAAGTGCTTCTCTAGAACAAATGACCAACCCTCTCAGGAGTGACACTGGATGCCCAAAAGATAGGTATCTGGCAGCATCTCTTTTCCTACCGCTTAGTGTTTCTAGCCTCCACCTGTCCTGTTCAAGTCTATGCAGGGGCTGCTTGATCCCAGAATTTCAGTGTGTCATTTCCAGCCTGTGACTTGGCTCTGGATCTGTTAGCTCTGTGAGTTATGGCACTGAGCTCTGGCTGGACCCATTCACTGATTACTTGCAGCAGTTGGACTGGGCCTCCAGTTCCTGGATAACTTCCCCCATGCAGGCCCCAGCCCAAATGTCAGTGTGCAGACTTCTACTTCCACTTTGGATATTCATCCCATTTTCCAGTCAACATATGTGGCAGTGACAGTGGAGAGCCCGAAGGGAGGTCTGTGCTCTCTCCTTCACGTGGGGGTAACAGCAAAACAAATTATCCAAGTCCTTGGTTCACAGCACCAAGGTCTGACAAGAGATAATGAGGGAAACTAAGGAGACTAGAGAGTCATCATAGAGTTTACTGACTGAGCTAGGTTTGCCCCGGGAGGACTCAGATTGCCAGAGGTTATAGCCAGCGAGAGAATTCAAGACGGGCCTGTCCATAAATGGCATTAGTGAATCTTTTTTTTTTTTGTCAGCTAGCCAGTATGGGGATCCAAACCCATGACTTTGGTGTTAGAAGGCTATATTCTAATCAACTAAGCTAACCAGCCAGCTCGGCATTAGTGCATCCTGACATCGAGGCTAAGTACATCTAACAGCCTCCTGGTGCCATGACTTTGGTGGCCCAACTACTCATATAAATAATCATAATCTCCATACCACTTCCCAAATCCCAGGCTTACCTAGAAGCCATTGTCCCAGATCATCACTGTCCAATAGTGACTACTATATTGGACAGTGCAGATATTGAATATAACCCTTTCCCTCAAGTAGAATTCTGGGATAGGGATGAAAAAAGAGTGAACAAATGGCTAGTGAACAGACCACCAGTCAATGGGACCAGACCAGAAGGAAGGGGCTGGTGTCACATGGGGAGAGGGATTGGGACCCTAGTGTTTCGTTACTCCCAAGCTAGCTCCTTGCTCAGTGAGGAGCTTTGGACTGGTGGTCGCATCTTGCCTTGCTATAATCCTGACTCATTGGCCATTTTAATTTTCACCTATATGACAAAAACTTTATCAAGTGTCATTTAGGAAGATTTAAACAAAGGAAGAAAGAGAGCTTATTCCTATATGGGAAACCTCATTATGGAACAAGTGTCAATATACCCCAAATCAATCTACACATTTAACATAATCCCAATTGGAATTTTTTGGCTTAAACAGACTGATTCTAAAGTTGATCTTGATAAATTCCATTAAAACAAATGGAATGTAACAAAACTTCTAAACTCAAGATTATCACATATTTATTTCATGCATTCAATTCAAAATAGCTCATGGGAAGGCAGAGAATGTGGACTCATGCTTCGTTCTTTGTTTCAGTGGTATCTGACCCATAATAAGAAAGCTATGGAAGTAAAAGCAAGTTACTTTATATTTTCATATTATAGACAGAGTTAAAAAAAAATAGATTTTCTGGAATATAAATAATTGGTAAGAGCTGGAAATATTTTTTAAAAATAAATAAAGGGACACTTGCCATAACAGATATTAAAGTGTATTCTAAAGTCACAGTAATTGCCACAGGATGTGACAGAAGAGATGGATTAGTATACAGAATCTGTCTGGAAGCAGACTCAAATATATGAATATTTAGTATATGATAAAGGAGGCATCTCAAATTAGCATAGAAGTATACTGAGATAAATGCAGAAATATTTGAGGAAAAAATTAACTTAGATCTTGTTATGTAGAGAAGAAAACAAAAGAAAGCCACAGCCTCATACTAGTCTCTTTCACAGTGTCATCTAGAGAAGCAGAAATCTGACTCTGAACAGCTTGTACTTTTTTGTGTCTCAATTCATTCAGCATGATACTTTTCAGATTCATCCATACTGTTGCATGCATCGATAGTTCTGTTTTATTGCTGAGCAGTGCTCCGTGAATGAATACACCTCAGTTTGTTTATCTAGTTTGTGTATCCAGTATGTGTATCCACGTTTATCCAGTTTGTTTATTATTCTCCTGTTCATGAATGCCTGACTTGTTTCTAGTTTTAGGCTATTATTAATATAGCTGCTATGAACATTTCTGTATAATTCTTTTTATAAACATATATTTTCATTGGTCTCTGGTAAATACGTAGGAGTGGAATGACTGGTTCTAGGGTGGGTGAATGTTGAGTTTTATAAGAAACTGCCAAACCGTTTTCAAAAGTGATTTATCATTTTACATTCTTACCAATAATGTGTGACAATTTGTCTTTCTCCAAATCTTCGTCAATATCTGGTATTGTCAGTTTCTTTATTTTTAACTATTTTGGTGACTGTGTAGTGGTATTTCATTATGATTTGAATTTGCATTTCCAAGATGACTAATGATGTGAGCAATACTTCTTCTGCTTATTTGCAGTTTGTGTATCTTCTTTAGTAAAATGTTTGTTCAATAATTTTTACCCATTTTAACTGGTTGCCTTTTAATTATTGAAATGTAGAAGTTCCTTACATATCCTGAATACCAGTCCCTTCTCAAATATATGGTTTTTAAAATAATTTTCCCCAATATGTAGCTTACCTATTCATTTTCTTAGCAGAATCTTTTGGTGAGCAGAATTTTTTAATTTTTATGAAGTGTAATTTACCAATTTTCCTTATCACTTTTCTTTTTTTAAAGATGACTGGTAAGGGGATTTTAACCCTTGACTTGGTGCTGTCAGCACCACACTCTCCCAAGTGAACTAACCGGCCATCCCTATATAGGGATCCAAACCCGTGGCCTTGGTGTTATCAGCACCGCACTCTCCCGAGTGAGCCACAGGCCGGCCCTTATCACTTCTGTTTTCTGTGTTATGGTTAAGAAACATTTGACTACACCCAATAACAAAGATATTCTCCTATGTTTTCCTTTAAAAGGTTTATGCATTTTTTTTTTTTTTTTTTACTTTTTGCTTAGGCCCCTGAAACATCCCCAATTAATTTTTATGTGTGGCGTGAGGCTAGGTTCAGGG
>NW_007728266.1:296751-310032 GCF_000696425.1 Galeopterus variegatus | reverse complement strand
GGCCGTACAGCAGTTTATGCTTTTTTTTTTTTTTTTTTACTTTATGCTTAGGTCCCTGATACATCCCCAATTAATTTTTATGTGTGGCGTGAGGCTAGGTTCAAGGTTTGTTTATCTGTATGGATAGCCACTTATTCCAGTGCCATTTATTTAAAAGTCTTTTCCTTTCTTGTTAGATTGCTTTAGCACCTTTGTCAAAAATAAAATGATCATATAAATGTGGATCTATTTCTGGGATCTTTGTGTTGTCACATTGATATATTGGTCAGTACTTATTCCAGTAACACAGTATCTTGATTAATACAGCTTACAGCAAGGCTTGAAGTGAAGTAAGATTCATCCTCCAATTTCACGCACTTTTTTTCAATACAGTTTTAGTTTTTCTAGGTGCTTTGCTTTTCCATATAGATTTTAGAACGAGCTAATCAATTTTCACCAAAAAACTGTCATGATTATGACATAATTGTGTTAAATCTAAAAATCTACATAAAATCTATGTATCAGTTTGTAAGAACTGACCTCACAAATAGCATCTTCCAATTTATGGACATGGTGTATTTTTCCATTTCCGTAATGGATTTTTAATTAGGCATGTGTCTTTTTCAAAGCTGTGCTTTAAGGAGATTTATTTTATAGCAATATGAAGTGTTATTCACCATCTTTTTGATTACAGCCAGTCTAACTGGGGTTAGGTGGTATTTCAATGTAGTTTTAATTTGTATTTCCCTAATGACTAGTAATATTGAGAATTTTAGATGTAAAATTGCAAGTAATAAAAGTGCCCTAAAGTAGGCACACGTAGCACCTAGATCTTGGGTTCTAATACCATTTTCCAATAAAAAGAGCCAGAAGTCCTTGGAGAAATGACTTATTTTTGAACTAGGAGACAGGAAAGTATGAGAAATTTTCACAGCCAAGAGAAGCCTAAGACATAACGATTAAATGTAGTGCGTAATCCCAGAACACAAAAAGTTCAGTAGGTAAAAACTAAGATAATCTGAATAAACTAAAGACTTTAGTTAATAATAACATATCAATATTGGTTCATTATTGTAACAAATGTTTCACACTAATATAAGGCGTTCATAATAAAGGAAATTGCTTGGGGTGGAGAGGTATATGGAATTTCTCTGTACTATCTGTTCAATTTTTCTGCAAATCTAAAACTGTTCTAACAAATAAAGCCTATTAATTTAAAAATTCTCTAAAGGAGAAATACACAGTCTGTGGGAGACTTCAAGTCAGAGAAGGGCTTCCTGAGGAAGTTATACTTCACCTACGATCTGAAGGATGAGGAGGGACTGAGTAGATGAAGATCTGGGGGAAGCAATAGCAAGCGCAAAGCCCCTTTGGTAGAAGAAAGCATGGTGTGTTCAAGAAACAGAAAGAACTGCATTGTGATTTAAGCAGTGCTATGGTTTGGATATCATTTGTGCTCACCGAAAGTCATGTTGAAATTTGACCTCCAATGTGGTAGTGTTGAGAGGTGGGGCCTAGTGAGAGGTGATTGGGTGATGGGGGCAGATCTCTCAAGAATATATTAATGCCCTTCTTTGGAGGTGAATGAGTTCTCACTCTATTATTTCCAGCGAGAACTGATTGTTAAAAAGAGCCTGGTACCTCCTCTTTCTCTGTCTTGCTTCCTCTCTCACCGGTGATGTGATATCTTTGCATGCACTTTCTGCCATGAGCAGAAGCAACCTGAGAACTTCGCCAGATGCAGCTGCTCCAACATTGAGAGCCAAATAAAACTTTTTTCTTCATAAGCTATCCAGACTCAGATATTCTGTTATAGCAACACAAAATGGACTAAAACAAACAGCATGATTCACAGTGAATACGGTTCAAAATATGGCAGAACAGATAAACAGGAACCAGAACATGCAAAGTTTTCTAGGCCATATAAAGCATTTTTGTTTTTAAGAACAATGGTTTTAAGTGGCAGGGGGTAGAAAGTAGCAGGAAGAAAAGGGACAGGTAAAGGATGACACTCAAATTTTAGTATTACCAACTGAGCTCCTGATACAGGATTTACTGAGATTGAGACACTGGAAGAGGCCAGATCAGTTTTAGATATATGGGATATAAGGTGCCTATGGGATATCCAAGTAAGGATGTCTTATAGACTGTCTGATATACAGACCTGAGTTCAGAAGAGAATTGTGAATTGGAGATAAGTTCGTGAGTCTTCTGAATATAGGTGACAGATGAAGCCATGGGCATGAATGAGACCACCTAGGGTCTCACACTCAAGTGCCTAACAGTAAAGGTGGGAAGTTATCAACGTGTACATGGTAATGCACTCTCCCAGACAGACTGTGTGGGATCAGAAGAGAAAAGGATCAAGGCAAGAAGGCTTGGGAACAGCATCATTTAAGAAGAGGAGGAATCCATGAAGGAGAGAGCAGAAACAATCTAGATGAATGGTGTGATGTCACTGACACCAAGAGAAGAGAAAGCCTCGGAAATAATTCAAGATGAATAAAGACTGAAGAAACCCCTGGACATAGTCACTTCAATATTTTTTAAAGAACAGTTATGTAGAGAGGCAGTGGTCACGGTGACTTTGTTGTTGTGGCTTCAGGAAAGAGTGAGAGCAGACTACTTTTTAAAAAAGTTTGGTGGTGAAGGGAAGGAGAAGGTAAGAACAATCACTGGGCAGGAATAGAAATTCAAGGGAGATTGACGGCACAAGAGAGCAAAGGGATAAGCAGTGGAAAAAAGTCTTGCAAGGCACCAGACTTAAATCCATTCATTCGGCATTACCATATTTGATGGCTCCCTTCTCCCCAGCCTAATGGGCTCCAGTGAATGAATCAAAGGGAAGGCTGTGGGCTGGCTGGGGCTTATGATAAATGGGAAGGCTATACAAATCTGGGTGCTGGTTTGGGATTTGCCTTGTACCAATATTTAGTATGGACATAATGAATACAGCTGCTCAGAGTAATGATTCCAATAAAATAAGCCTCTTCTCCAAGGTCAGTCCTGCTTCCACTTCAGGCAATAAAGAAGCAGCTTTTGAATCTATTGTAGTCTTGCTCTTTGAGTGATGCTGAGTTGGTTAGGCAGTAATTTGTAGCTCAGGCTGCAGCTAAGGATCAGGCTTTGCTTTGGGCAATATATTCAAGCCAACAGTGCCCCTGACCAGCCCTCTTTTCACAATCTGATCTGCCTCATTATTGTCTGTTTCCTTGTCTGAGTTTCAGATCACCAAGCCAAGGACTTCCTTCCAGCAGCTAACAGCACAGGATCCATGGCTTCCTAGACCAGCTCCATTTCCAATAGGTTGGTGGTTTGTGGACCGAGTTATCAGAACTGACTTGGGCTGGAGCAAGGGCAGAATAAGTAACTACATGTGTCCACCTGTGAATATATTCTGGGAAGCACTGTGGGTCCAGTACTGGGGTTTCCTTCATGTACTGAAATGGCCAAGGGGCCAACTACATTATCACAGCTCATCTAGCCTGCATAGGAGCTTGGTCTGCCTGTCCCCTTAGAGTTATAAATGGTACTTACTACCTTCGCTGCACACATGTAAAGCTCCACGTGTGCCAGCCTCTTGGGAGAATCATCTTTGAGAATTAGACCCCCCAAACAGGGTGGCAGCCTGCACTGGCACCCACTTTTGTCCAAGCTCCGTACTGGGCACAAATGAGGCTACAGGGATGAAATAATATCAGTTATATCCTCAAAGAGCATAAGCAATTGCTTGAATACAAACTGGGCAGACTCCTAAAGACCTGAGAATAGCATGAGCACAGTGCTGCACAGTTTGCTAAGCATTTACATCATCCCCCATTGATTCTCACAAAATCCTGCATAAATACATCTTATTGTTATAATCCCCAAATTACAGAGAAGATAACTGAGGTTTAGAAACCAAGGGCAAGTTTTGTAAGTAGAAAAGACAGTCTTCAAACTCAGTTTAACTCCAGATCTGTTTAACTCCTAAGACCTTCTTAAGAGCTCTGCAGGGTTGCCACAGCAAACATCAACCCTGTCAGGGACCCCCACTATGAGAAGCAGGTGGGAACACCTTCTACAGGATGAGGACAGCTGGCTGGGGTTTCTGGGAAGGGGGGGGCACCGGCAGAATGGAAAGATAGCCTGACTCCCTGTTAGTGTGGGCGGGTGTTTTCCAGGGCTCAACATATCTGCTCTATTCCTGTACCTTGTCCGCGGTAATCCAGTCCTGGATGATGTGGCATTTCATCAAGTATGCCCTTTGCCTCTGTAACGAGATTCCCTTTATCTTCAAGCAAAAGTGATGGATTGGCCTTCAGTCTGCTTAGTTGCTCAACTTTGAAAAGACATCTCAGTTGAGCCAACTTTTGAATCATTTACAAGAAAATGGTCCTGCTGCTAAGACCTGCATTCTGGCCTGGCTCAGATGTGACCGTAGCCTCAGTTTTCCCTCTGTGCTCCATTGATTGAGGAGGACAGATTCAGTCATTCGGTCAACTTATAAAAAATTATTGGGGACCCCCTGTGTGCCAGGCATACTGAGATACAAAGTACACTGTGGTGAGCAAGACAGAAATAATCCCGGCTCTCACAGGATTTAGCATCTGTTGGGTATGTGGCCACGTACTCAGGTACATTATCACATGCTGTGATCACAGCTTGAGAGCTAAGAGACAAGCATAACTAACTGCCTGAGAGATTGGACAAGGTTGCCTTCCTCACCATTACCTTTCCATGGACAACTTCTATGCATCATTTATTCATTCATTCATTTATTCACCCTCAAAACATTTCCTGAGCACCTGCTAAGTGTCAGGCACTGGAAATACAGTGAAGGTCAAGGGATACAATGTCCTGACCCTGTGAAGCTTACATTCAATTGCAAGAGATGGACAATAAGCAAGTAACAAGTGCACACACACAGATAATTCAGAGTGTGACAAGTTCCATAACGAAGAAAGCTCAGGACAGTGTGGCCATAGCCCTGTAGCTACTTTAGTTTAGCTAGTTCAGAGAAGACCTCTCTGAAGAAATGACATATGAGTTGAGACTAATTAATAAACAAGAAGTAGGAGCTGGGAAATTGCTGGCTGGAGACAGGAAGCTGGCACACTTGGTCCTGTGCCACAGAAACAGCCTCCACTAGGAAGAGGACCACAGTGAAAGGCTCTGTAATCACTCACCACACCCTCACACCCACCTCCCACTTCAGGCCCAGAGCCAGCCAGGCCTGTGAGTAAGAGGTGGGAAATGTAGCCCATGCAGCAAGGCTGGGGGGCAAGTGCCCTAGATATTCCCAGGCATGCAGCAGTCTCTGCTGAGAACTTACTCTGTGCCAAGTCTTGATCTGCACCCTAGCTTGAGGGACTAGAAAGCGTAAGGAGGACAGGGTTGCGAGAGAGAAGAGAATTGAGGCAGCTGCATTGAAGGTGCAGAAAAGAACCAAGATGTTCAAAGGAACTATATGATACACACACACACACATATATACACATAATGAATTTTGCTTAGTGATATGAGATATCTCCCTGTTTCTCCTTGAAATCCACAGTAAAATGTCACATTAATTGTCAATGCATTTGCTGTTGAATTTGTTCTTTTTGAGGATTAAGCAATATGCTGAGACTTCTTGGTGCCAGAGCAAGGCTGGTTCAAGGAAGCCCTGGCACCTTTGAGTTCCATTTAGAAGAGTTTTACTAGCCCGGCCTAGTCACCGAAGGAAGGCCTGATGGTCCTCCCAGCTACTCACCTACTTCCATCTCCATATCCCTCACCTTGGAGCCACCGGGCCACAGAGCCCCTCTGCTTAGCAAGGTTGAGAAATATCAAGAAAGGGTCAAAGACAGAGCAAGGCCTCAGGTGGATTTCACTGTGCAGTGACTTAAAGTGCAGGCCCCTGAGTCTCAGAGATCTGGGGAGTTACATATAAGATCTATGTTGGACTTGCAAGCTTATTGGCACCATTGCCACCAGCAATAGCCTTAACCAACCCAAAACAAAGTAGAAGACACACTTCCAGTGGCAGAAAACACATACCCACAACTCTGGTTCAGCACCAACACAGTAAATATTGTCTTTCATGCCCTGCAGCTGACAAGCTCATGTAACTTGAACAAATCCATCAGGGCTCATCATCGCATGCCAGCTAAAGATACCAGAGAAGAAAAACAATGTTTGGGGGGGATGCATGGGGACAGGCTTCCTCTACTGCACCCCATGTCATTGGGCCACAATTACCAGAGTGGTGGTGCTTTGCCTACAAGGCTTGGCACAGAGCCCGCAGATGTGCTACCCGTATAGGCACACATGATGTGACAGCTGCACCAAAGCTCTGGGCATAGAGATTGTCTATTTCCTGCTCCCTTTGACCCCCCAGCAGGGAGCTCAGTCACATTGGGCAATACAACCTTTGCTCTGAGAAACAGCCCCTGGGCCAGGTGGTTCTGATTGCAGGTGGAATCAGGCTGTGGCCACTCTCCCTCCAGCTCCACTTCCTGGTTACCTGGGGCTGCCATTCTGACAGTCCCATTTCCCAGTGCTCCTGGACCTGAAAGCATATGCGTGCAGGAGCCCTGAGCATGCAGGCGGCCCAGGGACAAGACACAGGTAGGGAAGAGCAGTTTCAAGGAGCTGCCATGCCCTGGCTTTCAGAAGCAGCATGTGGGCTTTTGCCCATGGCTTGCCAGGCTGCTAGAGGGCTGTACTCTTGAGGGGTGGGAGGGTGGTGGCAGGGCTGGAAGCATCTCTTTGACAGCAACAGGAGAGAGGAAGGGAAGAAAGGAGTGTGAACACTGCTTTGCAGCAGGCACACCGACATGAGCAGAGAGCTGGAGGTGAAGTGGGAACACTGGGAATGTAGGGGGCAAAAAAGAACTAAAGCGGGGCAAGGCCCTACGTGCAGGGACCCCTCACATTGCTGGAGGCCACTCAGCTTGTTTGCTTGGGTTTTTACATGGAGGCTATTCTGCCTGATCCAGACATGACCCTCTCTTCACCCCTGAGGATGGAGGTGGAAGGCTGGGGAGATGAGGCCTCAGCCCTGGAGTGCAGGCCTCTTCTGCAGAGGGCGTATGTAAGCTCAGCAAGCAAGAGTGGAGTCGATTCTAGCTGTCATGAAAGCAGCTGCTGCAATACTGTCCCATGAAGACAGCTGTGATATTGTCCCAGGCGGGGCTTGATGTCATCCCCCAGGCATCTGGGATGGGATTTGAGAGCCCCCTCGACCTTGCGTTTGCCTAATTTATGTGAACATCTGTGTCCTTCACTTAACAGAGAGCCCCTCCAGGCCAGCAATTGCATCTGATTCCTGTTTCTATCACACTTGCCCCACAGCCCACATCCCAGAAGCTGGCCCTGAGTATACAATGGCTCAGTGTCTGCAAGGGAGCCCAGCAATCCAAGAAACCTGTGAAGACAAAGTGTGAAATCACCACTGTAGATATGGGTCAGGAGATCAGGAATTCTTGGACAGGCGGCCTCTCCCCTAGGACACAGTTGTTTGCTAGGGCTGCAGCTGGGGCCAATGTGAAAGCTGTATGCTTCTTAATCTAAAGAGGAGCTGGCTTGCTTCCACCACCTGTAAGGGATGTACAGGGCCTTCTAAGGAAGTGTTGGGCTCTCCAGAATGCTCCTACACCCACACTGGCTTTGCAAGGCATTGCCTTTCCTTTTTCATTCCCTTCCTCCTCCTCATCCTCCTCCTCCTCCTCCGCCTCCTCCTCCTCCACATTAGTATTGACTTTCTCCATTTCACCAGCAATATATGCTCATTAAGGAACATTTGAAACATTCCAAATAAGAGAAAGAAGTATAAAATGTTATCCACATTTCAACCACCCAATGATAGCCATGGTTAGTATTTTGAAATGATTTCTTCCAATATTCCCTCTAATCTTTCTGAGCAGTGAAGGGTTATGTGTGTTTGCTTTATTTCTACTGCTTAGCGACAACTGACAACCAGGTGAGAAAGAGGGCACAGAATGAGACTATGTAAATGTCACGAGAGTGGCATTTGAGTCTTGCTATGGTTTGACTGTGTCCCACAATAGTTCATGTGTTGGAAACTTGGTCTCCAATGCAGCAGTATTGGGAGGTGGGACTTTTGAGAGGTGATTAGGTCATGAGGATTCTGCCCCTTTGAATGGGTAATCCATTCATGGATTAATGGATTATCACAAGAGTAGGTCTGTTATAAGAGACAGTCTGGCCGTCTCTCATTAGCTCCCTTGCCATGCAATGCCCTGTGCTGCCTCAGGACTCTGTGGAGAGTCCCCACCAGCAAGACGACCCTCACAAGAGGTGGCCCTTCGACCTCGGACTTTCCAGCCTCCAGAACTGTAAGAAATAAATATATTTTCTTTATGGATTACCCAGTCTCCAGTATTCGGTTATATCAACAGAAAAAGGACTAAGACAAGTTCCAGCTGTGCTATTGACATGTCCTGTGGTGTTGGGCATGCATTGACCCTCCTTGGGCTTCAGTTTTCCCATCTGTGTAATGGAGTACTGAAGAAGATGAGTTCAGAGGTTTCTTCTAACTTGATGACTCTTCGAATTCATCAGGCAGTAGGGGAGGCTTGAAGCAGAGGTTATTATCTGAGCTGAGATTTGAGAAGTTCTGTAAAGAGGTTTGAAAGAGGGCATTCCAAATGGAACAACAGGCCAGTGCAAAGACAAAAACGATGAAAGACACCAGCTTTCTTTGGGGGACAGCCTATGTAGGGTTGAGGATGTGGAAAGTGTCAATGGGAGGTGAAACTGGGGCCTGACACCAGTTACCTGGAACCTCTTCACTCAAAGGCCCTCTGAGTTCAAGATGGGTCCCAAACACAGGGTGTCTGTGAGTCTGTAGTGTAGAGAGTTGCAGTTGAGGGATGAGCAGGGGACAAAGCCAGCTGTTGCCCACCCAGGAGCAAGATCGCAGGGCAGGTCTGTCCTTGCTGGCCCAGCTGAGATGCAGACCTACGGAATCAAGGAGGGCTGGAGCCAAGAGCCTAAGGACTCCGTCAGTTGCAAGTGTGGCACATATCTGAGGGTAAAAAATTCAAAAAATCCGAAATGAGAAAGGAGTGGAAGCCACAATAAGAAAATAAACAGAAAAATTTTTTTAGAAAAGGAAAAAAACATAAAAAGAGTGAAACAATGACTTAGACACAGAGTTTAGAACATCCTGCCATCTCCACCAGCCTCGCTCTCACAAGTCCCATTCTAATCTAGGAACAGTGGCAGATGGAGATGAAGAGATGTTTAGAGAAACAAACTTACTAGGAAAGAAGGTGCTGGAGATCAAAATGTGGGCATTGATTCACCTACCTATTCACCAAACATCTCCACCAGCCCACTGAGTGGCAGCCCTGTGTGAGGAACTCAGCTAGGCTCTTGACCTTCCCTGCCAAGACTTAAATTTGCTAGTAGAACATATCAGAAGGAGTGAAGTATTGCCCAGTACTTTGTCCCAAGTTAAGTAAATTCTGAGGAAATAGTGATGTTTGGGTTACTGCCACATGGTCCAAACAGCTCGGCTTCTCACAAATGTTACTAACAGGATTAAAGAAAATGTAGCCTGTGTTTCCATTTATCCATAATACTTTATTATCACAAAATATAATAAAAAGAATTTCAGAATTGAACTGGAATTTGCAACCACTTAGTCCAAAACAATTATTACCCTAAATTAAACAGGTTAGTACAAATATTCATCAGACTCAGTATTCCCAAAAAGAGACTGTTTTCTAAATGCAAGTGGGGCTAGGGTCCCACACATCAACCTCTCTCTATTTTCCACCAAGCAAATTATACAGCCAGGCTTGAGTAGAACATCCCATGGAGTTGCTTCTGGTAGGCTTAAGACCTTCCAGAAGTTTCATATCATGTTATAGTCTCAGACAACCACCCAACATTTGCTCTCTTTTCAGCTGGACAGATCTTTAGCAGCTGGTTGAATAATTTGGGGGATAACTTTGGCATCCCTGAGAGCCTTTCTTTTTTTTTTCTAGGAGGTATTTGCCATGGCTCCTTGCTACCTTAACTTTCCTGTTGCCTAATGGCAGTACAGAAGGAAGATGAAGAAATGTTGCAGCTCATTGTAGATATCCTGTGGCAGTCTTTTTCTGAAGGCAGTCACCCCACTCAGCTAGCTCCCCAAATTTATTTTTTTTTTTTTATTGGGACATAGTTGATTGTATATATCGTTGAATGAATATTGATACCTGTGTGCAATATGTGATGCTCAAATCAGGATAATTAGTATATTCAACATTATGCAATGTAATCAATTCCCATGGCCCTTTACCAATTCCTCCCTTACCCTCCTCCCCATCCCCCTTTCCCACCTCTGGTAACCTCAGTTCTGTTCTCTCCTTTTGAAAGTTCAATGTATTATAGTGATTGTTGTGTCTTTCCTTCTTTTTTTTTTTCATCTATTTGTTTATTTTTCTTAGCTCCCACTTATGAGTGAGCACATGTGGTATTTCTCTTTCTGTGCCTGGCTTATTTCACTTAACATAATTTTCTCTGCTTTCCTCCATGTTCTTGCAAGTGGCAAAATTTCATTCTTTTTTATGGCTGAGTAGTATTCCATGGTGTGTACATATACCACATTCTCCTTACCCAGTCATCCATTGATGGACATTTAGGTTGGTTCCAACTCTTGGCTATTGTGAACAGAGCTGCGATGAACATGGGAGTGCAGGTATCACTTCGACATGATGATTTCCATTCCTTTTGGTATATACCAGCAGTGGAATTGCTGGATCATATGGAAGTTCTATCTGTAGTTGTCTGAGGGACTTTGTGTCATACGTAAGATCTCCAGTACTCTAGAAGCAGATTCGTCTATTCCCTACACACTTACTGAAAAAGGCAGAAGCTAATTGGCCCCATGATTCATGCTCTGCCCAGTTTGTTTTGCCTTGACTAATCCCGAGGAAAGCCAGTTAAATCTTCTGAAGCTTAATGGTGGCCATTCTCTCTTCCTTCTTCAGCAGGTGATTTGGAGTCTTTTAGGAAGACCGTGCAAACCTGGGCATGCACATGTGGGTACAGGGAGCCTAGAGAAGGCCCTGGTTTGGGTGGTGGTGGTAGCAATGGCAGTGGAAAGAATGGAGGGCTGGGTGTGGACTTGCTTACTAGGGTCAGTAGGGGAACCTCTGCTTGTCCCAGAAGATCCTCTGTCCTTTCTCTAGCCTGATGCCCTGCCTGGGCCCTTTGCCTGCTTGCTTGCTGCCTGCCTCCTTTTTAAATGCAGCACAGCACACTGCAGAACCATGGAGCAGCATGAGCTTTTCATGATGATCATAAAGGCATGTTTATTGTCACCTCCCTTCATTATTTATTTGGTCATGATAAAGGCAGCCTTGTCAATGCAGACTACGAATCTCCCCTTGCCTCTGTGTACAACTATCACTGTACTTGCAGCTCAGACTGCAGATTAAATGTCTACCTTCAAGCTGATAAATGGCCTCTGCAGCAGAGGCAGAAATGCCAGGCCACCCTAGAGCAGCCAGTGGCAGCTAATCCAGCCAGGGCATTCCAATGCAGGGATCCAGGCCCTATAGAAATCCATTTTGTGTCTGTGTCAATGTGCCCAAGCTCACTTGTGGCTCATCAATTCCACAGGTCAGCTCAGGAGGAAAGATGCCAGGGAAGCCTGCTGGTGCCCTGGGTCAGCCAGCAGCTCCAAGAGAGCAATCCTCCCCCACTCCTCTCTTGCTAGTCCCAGAAAAGAATGGAGTCCCTTACTTGAAGAGACAAAGTGCTGGGCTTGCAGCCTGGGCAAGGGGGCAGGTTAGAGATCCAAAGTGTGGGGTAAGGGGCTTTGCTGCCTCTAACCCAGACCTCAGACCAGTGGAAGGGGGCAATGGGAAGCCCTGTGGGGAGAAGGACCGACAAGCAGGCTTCACATTGTGCATTTCTACCATGTCCCTGGTCCACCTCTGCCACAGTAGAGGAATTTGCCAATTAAATTCTGAGGAGTACTGAGGTTCATGCTGTGGCTTCACAGCTCCATCCCGAGGGGCCTGTCGTGACTCTCCTGCTTCGTGAGTGACGCCAGGCTGACTCCAAAATTCGTGCTGCTCTGAAAGAGAAGAGACAAATACAGGATTCTGAAGCTCCTGGGACCTCGTTTTTTCCCCAAACTAATTGGCAAGTTTATCTCCAAGGCTTTTGCATCATTGCAGTCTGGCCATTCTCACCCTTAGTCAATCACGCGTCCTTGAGGGAGTGTTCTCTGATGTCTCTGCTGCCTGTGGTGCCACCGAATGTGACTGTAGTTCTGGCAACAGGAAAGAGGGGGATGCTGCAAACACCATGGTGCAAATGATGCCAAGGTCATGGCTCAGCTTCAGGCACCATGTTGAACGTGGCTCCCATGTGGTTCCATGTCCCTTCTCAGGCTGGCCCAGCTCTCTTGAAGACACATGACCTCCATTTCCAGCACAGGGAGCTGCTAGCAGAAGGACAGTACTCTGTGCAAAGGCTTCTCTCCTACTTTCCCAGGTCTTACCAATGCACGGCTCCTAGGTCATCCTGTGGCCACAGGATGCCCTTCAGCTAGAAAATTCCTTGTTGACAGTGTCTAGATCTACTTTGGTTCTCAGGAAAGGGTTGTGAATGAATGACCAACTAAAAAAAAATGAACGATGAGGAGTGTAAGAAAAAGGCTTCTTGGACCCTGAGGTCTATGGCTGCAGGACCCTGACACCTGCTCTTCCAGTCACTTAGGATTGCTTCCTCGGACTCACAGCCAGAATGTTCTCATGGAGCAGCCCAGCCCATCATTGGAATTAGGGATCATAGAAGACACCTTTTATTTATGTTGACAAAACCCAGCCTTCTGGTAGCCGACTGCTTCCTCTGACTTGCATCCTAATGGTTCATCTTAGTGTTTCCTTCTAGGGCCCATAGCAGGCAAGCTGTTGTACCTCCTCTACATGACATACTTCAGAGACCTCAAGAGGATGGCCATGATCCCCAGGAATATACTCTTCTCCATGCTGAGCAGTCCTTTCACATGTTTCTCCTCTTCACCCATCCTGGTAGTTTTCTTCTGCGCACACCAGGTTGCGTCCAACACTACTCAAGCGCAGGGCCTGCACCTAAGGTCAAGACTCTGAGCATGGTTTGCTCAGAGGACAGGCATTACTTCCTCTGTTCTGGATAGTGCAGCCAACTACTGTGGCAGCTAGTTTTGTAGCCACATTGCAGTCTGAGCCCCTCTGAGCTTTGCAGCCAACGAAACTAGGTATTTTTCTTCTGAGTTTCTCCAGAGCCTGAGCTGTATAGTCAGGAACATATATATATATATATATATATATA
>NW_007728266.1:296388-296684 GCF_000696425.1 Galeopterus variegatus | reverse complement strand
TATATATATATATATATAAACATATATATATATATGTTTTCACTGGAAGGAAGAAGTCATTTATCAGAAGCTGAGCAAGGCAGCCTCCAGCCCCACAATCCCCTCTTCTGACTGCACCTCTGGGCCTTTCTCATGGACCTCTGGCTCCTGAGCTTCCGGGTCTCTGCCTGTCTTTCTAGCTCTCCGTGACTGTGTATCTCTGTCTTCACTCATTCTCATAATCTTGGCTGTCTTTCTCTGGATTGTTCTCAGATTCTCTCTCTCTCTCTCTCTCTCTCTCTCTCTCTCTCTCTCTC
>NW_007728266.1:244933-296182 GCF_000696425.1 Galeopterus variegatus | reverse complement strand
ATGTGTGTGTCTAAAATATAATCTCTCTCTCTCTCTCTCTCTCTCTCTCTCTCTCTCTCTCTCTCTCTCTCTCTCTCTCTCTCTCTCCATGTGTGTGTGTGTGTGTCTCCTTTCACTCTGGCCTTAGGTCCATTTTCAGCCTGAAATCTGGAGCTTACAGCAACCATAACCCCTCCCAGAGCACCAACAGTTTTTCCTCAAACTTATAGCTATGGCCCTTGCCCCCAGTTGTCTAACTTAGAAAAATGACTGTTATTGGAACATCTAGTGTTGAGAATTTAGCACAGGCTTTTTCAGAGCCAAAAAATTTTTTAAAAAAAGAAAAAGAAAAGTTCTGGGCTTCAGAAAATGAACAGCAGAAAAGGAAAACATTTGGGCTCCCTGGGTTTGTCCTGATGTATGAAAATGCAACTTGAGCATTTGATGGGGGCTTACAACAACAGATGCCTGAGGCCACATGAAGACGGCACAGTCTTGACTTGTGGCCTACCTTCCTCATAGCACAACCAGTCCCTGGCTCCCCACTGCCGTGCAAAGATGAAGCTCTGCAGCCTGGAGCACAGGCCTGGGGCCCTAGACCCCCATGCATCACTCCATCTTCATTTCTCACCACTGATGTTCATCGGCCTTCTCTTTCTGCTGTCCCAGGAATCTCACCATCACCTCAAACCGCCCTTTATATCCATGGCTTTGTGCCTTTTCTCATGTTGTTTTTGCCTAGAATTCCTTTTCCTCCTTCTATACCACCCTCCTGCCAACTTCCTATATTTTTTACAGCCTGCTTATCTCCTAAGCCCAATTCGAAAGTTATCTCAATGCTTCAGCCATCTAACAACTATGTATCAAGCATCTACCATGCGCCAGAAGCACACTCTTCTAGCTACCACAGTTTTGAACAAGGCAGACAAAGTCCCTGCCCTCATGGAGCTTTTCACTTTAGTGAAAGAAACAGATATTAATCAGAGAAGGTGTAATGGCATCTGGGCTAAGAGCTGTGATACAATGAAAGCATGCAGTGGAGAACCTAACCAAGAGATCATTGTGTGCAAAGGCCTGTGGTAGGAGGGAGCAGCAAGGGATTAAGTGTAGCCAGAACACAGTGGAGGATGGGGACAAGACAGGGGATGAGGCCAGAAACGTGCAGGTCTTGAAGACCAGGGGAAAGAGTTTGCATTTTATTCATCGTGAAATGGAAAGCCACTAGAAGTTTCTGAGCAGGAGTTACAAGCTTTGTAAACATCCTTCTGGCTGCTGCGTAGGCGATAGACTTTGAAGAGGGGGACATGAATAGGTGCAGGCAGACCATTTAGGAGGCTCTAGTAGTCATCTAAGCGAGAGATGGTTGTGGCTGGGGCCAGTGATGGCGGCAGTGAGAATAGTGAGAAAAGATATTAAGAATTAGAATTAACAAAATGTAAAGTATATTGGGAAATGAAAGGGGTGTGGACATTTGTTAAGTGCAGAATATAGGGGAGGAGAAACAGCCTGGGAAAAGTCTTGAGTTTTGTTTTAGAGCAATTTGAAGGCAACATTATAATATTAGCCAAGAGGTCTTCAGTGCAGGAAAAGACACTGCGTTTCAGGGCCCTTCCCTGCATTTACATGGGTGACATCACTCCTCCTCACACCCTGTAAAGTAGATGATGGAGATGATGGTGATGATGATGATGATGATTTTCACTTTTAAATGAGGTAATTGAGTCCCACAGAGGCTAAATAACTTGCCTGAGGCCTCACAGCTAGTCAGTGAAGGAGCAAGGAATTAAACCCAGGCAGCTGGGCCCTTGAGTCCGGACTCCTAAGCACCACCCTCAGCTGCCTTTCATATTCAGTTTGAGGCTTACAGTGCTCAGCAGGTGATAGGAGTCTGGTGCTCAGAGGGGAGGCGGGCAGAGCTGGAGGTTTAGCAGTCACAGGTGCAGAGTTTCTTGCTGAAGCATGTACCAACCTGTTATAACATGTCTGGACAGGATCTAGTTTCAGGCACTAAGAAGAATAAAACATCAGTTTGAAAAGAGCATGAATTCTGTTAAAATTGAAGCAAGAACAAACATCAAATTTATGGTGAAGCTTGGGTAGAAGAATGGTGAAATCACTGATGCTTTATGAAAAGTTTATGGGAACAGTGCCCAAAGAAATTAGCAGTTTACAAATGGATAACTTGTTTTAAGTAGGGACGAGATGATGTTGAAGATGAAGCCTGCAGCAGCAGACCATCCACATCAATTTTCAAGAAAAAATTAATCTTGTTTGTGTCCTAATTGAGGAGGACCAGCAATGAATAGCAGAAACAGTAGCCAACACCACAGGAATCAATTGGTTCACTTACAAAATTCTGATTCAAAAATTACAGTTGAGCAAACTTTCAGCTCAGTGGATGCCAAAACTGGTGTGCCCAGATCAGCTATAGACAACAGAAATTTCAACGAAAATTTTAAACAAGTGGGATCAAGATCCTGAAGCATTTCTTTGAATAATTGTAACAGGAGATGAAACATGGCTTTACCAGTATGATCCTGAAGACAAAGCACAATCAAAGCCATGGCTACCAAGAGGTGGCAGTGGTCCAGTCAAAGCAAAAGCAGATAAGTCAAGAGCAAAGGTCATGGCAACAGCTTTTTTCTGGATGCTCAAGGCATTTTTGCTTGTTGTGTTTCTGGAGGGCCAAAGAATGATCATATCTGCTAATTATGAAAGTGTTGGGAGGAAGTTAGCTAAAGCTGTAGCAGAACAATGCCTGGGAAAGCTTCACCAAACAGTCTTTCTCCATCATGACGATGCTCCTGCTCATTCCTCTCATCAAACAAGGGCAATTTTGTGAGAGTTTCGATGGAGAGTCATTAGACACCCACCTTACAGTCCTGATTGACTTCTTCTGACTTCCTTTTGTTTCTTAATCTTAAAAAAATTAAAGGGCACCCATTTTTCTTTAGTTAATAATGCAAAAAGACTACACTGACCCTTAGTTCTTTAGGGATGGAATAAATGGCTGTAATCATCACTTACAAGAGTGTCTTGATGGAGCTTATGCTGAGAAATAAAATTCATGTTTTTTAATTTTATCTTTTAATTCCATTTTTCACTAGCTTTTTGAAGTCCCTTAGTATACTGGTTCTGTTTGTCTGGTAGAACTCTTTACAGATAAATAGATGATAGATAGGAAAGGCCATCAGGAAAAGCAGGCTAGAAACTCTCAGGCAAAAGCTGATGCTGCAGTCCACAGGTGAAATTTCTTTTTTCTCAGAGAAACCTCAGTTTTGCTCTTAAGTCCTTCCCACTGATTGACTGAGGCCAACCCAAACAATCTAGAGTAATCTCCTTTACGTAAAGTCAATTGATTGTAGATATTAGCCACAGCTACTAAATGCCTTAATGACAACACATAGATTAGTGTTTGATTGAATATTTGGGGACTACAGCCTGGCCAGGTTGACACATAAAACTGAACACTGATCACAGGCACTCAGAATAGGAACATTAAAGAGCTTTCATTCAACAAATATTGAGTGAGCACCAGGCACTGTGAATACAGAGGTAAACAAGCCAGGTGATAATCCCTGTACTCATGGAGCTGACCACCCAGCTTGGTCAATGCTTTGGTGATTGTGTCCCATTAGCTATTTTTACCTTGTCTCTCCCCACTGGACTGTGAGCTCCATGCATCTCCAGAGTTGGAGCAACTCATCATGGCACTGGCACTGAGCAGGCAGCAGAATGGGAATCCCTCCTTTTTTTCTCTTGGGTCCTGAGCAGAAAGGGTTGTTCCTTCAAAGGAGTGAGTGCTTTAGTCATCACAAAGTTCTTTCAGGTCCCTGTTTCATTTCAGGACCCACAAGAAGTTCCTGAGGAAGGCATACCCATTTTATGGATGAGGATACTGAGGCTCAAAGAGAACTGGGGAATCCTAGAGATGCACAGCGATTTAGTAAGAGAGATGGGACTTGAATCCACGTTTCCTAAGTCCCTGTCCTTAGCTTTCGTCACCACACTATGATAACACACATTGTTCAAAGAAAGTAGACAACTCATGCTCCAAAGCACAAATACATGCCACTGCCCACTCCTCACCCAGACAAACAAGGTAGAGAGAACTCAAGGCCACAAATCAGTAAGCAAAGGAAAAGTTTTTGAGTGAATAGTGCTGAGAAACGTGGCTAGATTCCCACTTTACGCCATATATAAACATTGATTTCTGAAGAATTTAAAGCCTAAATATAAAAGATAAAAACATATAGCTATTGAAAGAAAATGTAAGAGAATACCTTTTCAGCCTTGAAGAAAACAAAGATCAGACCTAAAATAAAACCTTCAAGCCATAGGGATTAATAGATTTTACCAAATAAAATTAAGGATTTCTGTTCATAAAATGATAGCATCAAAAAAACAAAAAGATTAATGACAGAGATGAATAATTTCGTGATGTGATGTTTAAAACCAACAAGAAGGGATCTGTCAGCAAGAAGACAGGAGTCCAAATTGAAAAACAGAGAAATAATTGGAATAGGCAATTTACACAAGAGAAAGTCTAATAGCCAATAAATGTATGAAAAGATGCCCAAACTCAGTAGTAATCAGGGAAATGCAAATTAAAACAATGATAAAATTCACTTAGCCCCTATCAGATTGGCAGATATTAGAAAGTCAGATCATACTATGTGTCAGCAAGGAAGAGGTCACATTGGAGCCCTTGTGCCCTTCTGGTAGGGGGGTAAGCTGCTCTACTGTTTTGGGACACAATCCAGTGGGGCGCAGTGAATTAAGTATACATGTACTGTCTGAGTATCTAATCCAGTGAGTCTACATCTGGGGGTTTACTTCAGTGCAGGTCCCCTCAGGACATGTGTGGAGGTGGCCACTGTGGCACTGCATGTAACTGGGGACAGGCCATCTTTCCATCCCCAGGAGAATGGATAGGCTAAATAGAAAACCAAGCAGCAGTTTGAAGTAACTAGATGTATGTGCAACGTGGACTCATCTCGAAATTATAGTGCTGAATTTCTTTTTTAAGTAAGAAACAGAATAAGATTTATAGCACAATAACATTTATGCAAATTAAAAACACATACAGAAAACAACACTATATTTCATAAGAATGCATACATATTTGGGGACTCATCTCAAATGCATTAGAGTGGGTGCCCATGGAGGGGAAAAGGGTGTGGGGACCTGGGATAACAAAACGAGAGATGGGCTTTGCGCATCCTGTAGGTGATGCTAGCAGCCAGTCCTGAAGTGAGGGGTGGATTTAGTTCACCTCTCTGCACCTGAGGCCCACAGGTAAGTTTCAATAACATGATTTTTAAAAGAAAAGAAGGGTGAGGGGAATGGAGAGAGACTGCTTAATCTGTACGGGGTTTCCTTTTGGGGTGATAGAAATGTTCTGGAATTAGACAGTGGTGATGATTACACAACATTATGAATGTATTAAATCCATTGAATCATACATTTTAAAATGGTTAAAATGATGAATTTTATGTTATGTGGTTTTTACCTCAATACAAACCAAGAAAAAAAAATTCAAAGGAAAAGAGGAGAAAAAGCAGGAAAGCGGAGCTAGCCAGTCAGGTGTCCTCAGTGCAAGCCTGTCCCCAGTCCTGCGCGCTTGAGGCCAGGTTCCCCACTGCAGCACAAGGACCTCTTGGGCTTGGCCCTGGGCAAAACTGGCAGAGACAGCTGTGCCCAGGGCTGAGGGCAGGAGGCCTGTCTTCTGGCTCCTGCTCTGCTCATGCCACCCAGCATGGCTAGTCCTGGCCCTGTTTACCGCACAGACCCATTGTGACGATCCAGCGGGCTGATGTATGGGAAAGAGCTCAGGGCCTGACAAAGCACTGTGCAGTGAAAAGGATTATTGGGAATATTTATGACCAAGCTGAATTGCTCACAGGGCAATTTTCTCTCCCTCGTTCCTTTCTAACATGGCAGCCAATTTCCATTTCAGCGACTTGGGACTTTGAATAGGCAATACTGCAATCCTTCCCCTCTTTCTCAGGGCTTGCCAAAAATTTGGTCATCCCTCCTTATGTCAAATTAAAACAACTGAGAGCTGTGCAGCACAGAGGAGTGGGTAGGAGTGGGAGTTCAGAGCCCATCACTCAGACACAGGATGACCACTCAAAGACTGCTTCGTCCCAGAGCCCCAGGCCTGCAGCACACATGTGCGAGTTTATGTCCATGCACCTACCATGCTGCAAGGGCCTTAATCCTCACCTCGCACAGAGATGTCTTCGGAGGCGCCAGCTATAGCAAAGATGGGACACTTCCAGGCTTCAAGACAAGCTAGTGGTAGGCATTAGGACATCTCCTTTCTTTGGAGGAGCTGCTGGTACCTCCTTCTTTGCTTGGAGGCTCCTGCAGTTACCTAGTTGGTGCCACTGGGTCTTAGGATATTTAGGAAGACAGCTGTCCCCAAGGTCTTGATGTTCAAGTCCATTACCTTTGTTCAGCGTTCAAGGTCAAGGCTGGAGCTAGGACTGTTAATGTTCCAACACATGTAGCTTTTCTTCTTTTACAAGCCAGGTCATTACACACGGTCTATGACAGTCGTCCTGTCTAATGGAGCCCTGGATACAAACTCCCGCGTTAGCAAGGAGCCTGCTCACCTCTCCCCTCCTCTCTTCCACGTTGCTGGACAGCAGACAAATAGCATTAAAACAGAGATCTGATAGCGTGTCTCCTCTACTTTCAAACATTGTAAATGGACAACCTAACATAGAGCAAATGCCTCCACTTGGGTTTCAAAAGTCTCCATGGCTAGGCCTCTGCCCACCTTTCCAGTTTTTTATCCATCGCTTTCTTCTCCCACGCTCAGCTCTTCAGCCCTGCAAAGCACTTCCCCGCTCCTCGAATGCACCAGACCTCTTCCCTGCCTCACACTTTGCACATATTTTTTCCCTTGCTAGACATGTACTGCCCTGATTCTCTGCCTGGAAAAGTGCTCATCCTTCAACACTGTCCCTAATTCTCCCAGCAAAGTCAGTCACCGCTTCCCCCGGACTTTATAAATCTGGCTCTCACAGTACTCAGCATATGGCACAGAACCCCAGCTGTCTCCATCTCTGTCTTTTCACTAGACTGGAATTCCTGGAAGACGGGGACCGTGTTGAATTGCTCTCAGTGTCCCTAGCACTCAGCACAATATAACTGAGCTCGCATTGGTGCAGTGCAGGGTGCTTGTCACTATTGTTTGCCATTAGAGTTTTACTCATTCGTCCAGCAAATATTTATTGAACACCTCCTGGGCACCAGGTACAAGCCTTGGAGGTACAACAGGGAACAAGGCAGATGTGGTCTCACACTAGGCATTGGAGAGAGAGAGAGAGACTTTGAACAAGGACAGAGAGGAGGACAATATGAGTGAGTAGTGCTAGCCAGGGGATTAAAACAGGGTGATGTGACAGAGTGTGGCTGCATGGCCCCTTTAGATTGGGTGGCCGAGCATTGTGACATTTAAGCTGAGGACCGAATGTCAAGAAAGAAGCAGTGATGCAGAGATCGGGGGCAGAGCATTCAGGCAGTGGGAACAGCAAGTGATGGAGAAGACGTTCACAGGCTCTGCTGTCACCGAAACCATGATCGCCCTGCCATCGCAGTGGAGGCGCCCTGCTCCCCAGCTTGCAGCAGGGCTGGGAGAAAAACAGCTGGCCTAAGCCGACCCCTTCGTTGAACACCTTTGGGGTGTGTCCCTATCTGATTTGCCTTTCCACTGAGCAAGCTGCTGCTGCTGGGCCAGAGCCCAGAGTCCCCAACCCCTGAACCAACTCGATCAGGAAGTGCCTTGATAGAGCAGGAAGAGGAGGTCAGGAGCCAAACCGACCCATGTTGGTCTGTGGCCAATTACTTAAACTCCCTGTGCCTCAGTTATCGTATGTGCAAAATGGGGAAAACTCTGGTCAAGTCAATGAGCGGCTTAAATGAAACCACACATGTACAGCACCTGGAGCAAAACCAGCCCTCGGAGACCATTTAGTCAAGTCCTCTGTTAATATGGGGATACTGAGGACCAGGCTCACCCAACATCATCCCCATCCACGACTTGAACATGAATCTCCTGGAGTTTGTGCATTTCTGACACTAAATTTGTTTTTCAGAAACCGGACAAATACACTTTCTATTTGAGGTCCATATGTGCCACAGGGTTGGGGAGTGGGTGGGAGTGAGGGTTCGGGTTTGTCTTAGCTCTGGTGTGAATGCTGCTGGGAAAGCCACACGAGCACACGTGACAGCACAGCTCCAACACACACGTACCCAGGTGCAGAGTCCCGGCCCTGTTAGCCCAGCTTTGACTTCTGACCCCAGGTCTTTGACCACCTGAATGTAGGAAGCTAGTTTGTCCTCAGTGTCCGCATCTGTACAAAAGGAGACTTGAGACCATGTTTGTGCGTCTACCCCATCCCCACTCCCTTAGGGAGTCTGTGAATCCCCAGAAAGCTATGGCCACTGTCCTCTGGCAGACCTTGGTGCAATGCCAGAAATGTACCCAGAGGGTGATCTGTGTGTGGTGTCTTCAGGGAATGAGACTGTGGAGGATTGATGGCTTTCTTGCTCTGATGCAGAACTCATGATAGGGTTGTGCTGGTGTCCCCACTACCTACAGGCATTGGCTCCCCAGCCCGCAGCCTCCTTTATGATGAGCAGCCCCAGCAGCTTCCCACAGAGGCTTCCCCTGCGTCCCCATGTCAGGGCAGGAGTCACCAACTCCACTGGGTGTGTTCGCTTGGAGCTGGGATTCTACTCTTTTCCCTGCATCTCACTGACTCGATCTCTTGCTTCCTGAGGCAGGAGAGTTAGGGGACGGGGGCTAGGCTTGAGAGAAGGGATCCCACTCCCTTGGGCTCAGTGCAAAGTCCATCAAGGCCCAATCTTCCCCCTGCCAGCCTTTCCCAAGTCCACACACTGCTGGGAGGCCTGGAGGGAGAAAGGAGGTCTAGAGATCTCAGCAATGGGAAGGGAAGAGACTGAGAAGGAAGGGGTGGAGAAGGGGCTGGAGGGGCAGCTTGCAAGAGCTTGATGGTGGGGGAATAGCTGCAAGAGGGAAGAGGGACGTGGGAGAGAGATCAAGACGCAGAAGCCAAGACTGGGCCTATCTAGGAAAGACAGGGGTGGGGGGAGAAGGGGACTGGAGGGAGGGGAAGAGGAAAAGATGGCAAAGACATAGTGAAAGACCAAAGGACAGCAGCGGAGGGAAATGGTTTTGTTTTGAAGAGAGGACGGAGGGGGCAGGAAATAGAGGAAAAGAGAAAAGAACAACCGGGGTGGAGAGAAAAGCCTTGAGGGGAAGAAAAGGAGGGGGAGGGGCAAAAGGGCAGCAAACAGGGGAGAGAGGACGGAACAGTGTGTCAAAGGGAAAAGCAGCAGGAGACACGGCCAGGCGGAGGCGAGCAAGCGAGAGAGCTGCCCTGCGAGACAGAGGCGAGCGGGGCGGCGCAGGAGGAGTGGGAGCGAGAGGGCAAAAGAGCAGCAGAGACGCAGAGGAGGGGGCAGGGCAGAGAGAGCAGGAGCCGGGGGACGGGCACAAGGAAGAAGGGCGTCCGTGGCCTGGGTGTGAGACATGACCATTCAGGCCTGGGAAGTTCCATTTCTAGGGGAACACAACGAAGGCCTGCTGGCCCGTCTCCCAGGAAACACTGCGACATTTCCCCGACTGAAGGAAGCCAGTACACCTGCACGACCCACCGAGGTCCTTGCCCCTCTGCGAGTGATCCTTGTGCTGTCCCTTTCGAGCGAGCCCTGCCAGCCAGCAAAATTGGCATGTCGGGGTTCGGTGCTGGTCTGGTTTGCGAGGCGGCTATACTTCCAGCTGTTGTCACCCTGTGGCCATGAGTCACCAGAATAGGGGCCCAGATACCTCCCTCCCTCCTTCCGTCCTTCCTCTCTCCCTTCCTTCTTTCTCTCCCATCTTTTCTCTCTTCTTCCCTCCTTCCTTCCTTCGTTCTTTCTCCACTCAGAGGTGATTACACTGGTACCTCCCTTCTAAGCCCCTCAATCCCCCGATGAGGTAGGAAGACATCTGGACCTGGCCCCAAGTCCAAGTTGAAACTTCACAGCAGAAGCTAGACAGGACCCAGGAGTGTGTGTGACCATAACCTCACTGCTGGCCACTCCACAGACCCTCTCCTTTGGGTTGTGCAGAAAATCCACTTCCAGCCCCAAGCTGTGGCTTTGCAAGGCTGCTAGTCCAAAGTACTAGGTCTTCCCAGATCTAGTTATGGTCTCTGCCTAGGAAAAATACACTCTTAAAATAACAAGCAAATATTAACCAGTGGATAAGATTTCCATGCCATTCAATACAAGGCAATATTTGAAGATAGACAAAAATTAAGTTTCAGCCAGCTCCAACTCAAAATCTTCAAATGTCACCAATCAGTGCTTACTCCATCTGGCTGTGATGTTATCTCTGCAATTAGGCAAACAATCCACCAGAAACCTGGGTTTGGGGTCCACAGTGGCTCAGTTGGGGGCTGCTGTCACCTTGGGGTTCAGGAGCAGTTTGGGCGTTGCATGCCCCACAGAAGCTGGTATTTTGAACCGCCCAGTCCGAGGTACCTCTCTGCAGACGGTAACTGAAAGTGTCCCACGGTGGTACCGTTAGCTCTCAGTACACTAGGACACAGCCACTGCCTCCCCTACCTTGTCTTTGGGCCAGAGAAAACTACTTTCTGTTGCACATGGTCAGAACAGAAAAGGAAGAGCAAGATTGTGCCTGCAAAATGAGCTGCCTTCCTGGGACTCTCTTTGCAGGCAGATTTCCTTTCCCAGACTCTTTGTCCCCCACCTACCCCCTGGCCCACATCTGTACTGAACTGTTTATTTCCTAAAACCATTGCTGTGTTATGGACATACTTGATGCCTGGTTGTTTCTTAAAGGGCTGTGCTTTTATTTCATAGGTTCAGGTATAGTAAGAAGCAGACAAATCCAAGCACATTACAAATTTTTTTAAATACATCGTTTTGCTCATTCTTTCAACAAGTATTTATTGGCATCTACTCTGGGCCAGGCACTGAAAAGGGGCAAGGAGATTAAGCAACAAGAGGTGATTTGATTTAGTAGAGCTGGGGGGTGTCTGGAGACCCCCAAATTAGGGTGGCTTTGAAAAGTCAATTTCAATTTGAAACCTGGAGAACTTGCAAAAGAGGGACCAAAGGAAGAAGACACAGGCCAAGGCTTCTGGGCCTGGCATGAAGAGGCAGTGCTCCCGGGCCACTGGTGGTGCACCCCAAGTTGTTCCACTGTTTTTGAGGGTGGGGCTCCAATGCAGCCTCTCTTTCTAAGCACATTGCACAGCCAAGTGCTTGGAGATGAAATCGATCTGCAGAGGTGACTCACAGGCAGACAGCCAGCGCAGTCACGGAGCCCTGTCTGCATTCCCAATTTGCCTGCTCGGGTTGTCGCCTTGTTAATGTTATTTACCAAGCCCGATGCCCTGAATGCCTGTCCCTAGCCCCTGCTGGAGCCCTCCAGCCACTGTCCCTGTACTCTTGTCACATCTTGTCACTGCCTCCCTGAATTCAACAGGTCTGAGCAGCCTGTCTACAGACCTGTCTACTCACTCTTTCCTCTCCAGGAGCCAGGAAGGTGGCCTAGCGACCCCAGCTCCGTCCCCTCTCAGAATTGGTTCCAAAGGTGAATGTCCTACAGCACACTACCCTCCTCCCTTTCCCCGGGCGTGAAAGGGAACAGGTTGCCAACAACAGCTCTGCAGCGTGGCACTGTGCTGCTGGCAGATGTGGCCAGGGTCCCTGGCAGTGAGAGGAGGGGTTGAGGGGCCAGGCTCCGGGGGTGATGTGGAGATGGGGAGGTCTAGGGCAGGCGCCTGGAGAGTTTTCTCCTGCCGTGCCCAGTGCCCACGGCTTCCTTTCTCAAATCCCTTCTAGCCTGGAATCTTTGTGCGAACCCTGGGGAAGAGCTTGCAAAACCCCACCGCGACTTCAACTCGTGGCACGAGAGCGCCCCCAGCCTGCTCTGCGGCAGGAAGCGGAACAGCAGCCCGGCTATCCGTCTGGAGCCTGAGGCAGCCTGGCCAAGCAGGTGTGCCCCAGAGCCCTGGCCCAGGCTGCTCCCTCGTCCTCAACCCCGGCCACCTGTCCACCCCACCTCGGTCGGCCTCCCATAACCTGACTCACAAAGGCAGCGACCCATCTAGCACCGGACAGAACAACTGTATGTTGGTGAGGCTGGGGCAGTTCCCACCTCTCCTGAGCCAGAGTGCCCCAGAATGCCAGAACAGAAGGGTCTCTAAAGACCTTACCCATTGTACAGACAGGAAAACAGAGGCTGCAAATTCAAAGCAGCCCCCTTATCCATGGACAGCCCTAGGAACTTCTGATTATCATCATCTCACCACTGTTTCCATCCAACTCGAGTTCTGAAGCCCTTATAACTACCCACATTGCCCTCTTAGACCAACAAAGAGAGTCACCTGCAGTTCCCAGGGGTGTCCACTCCTCCAGCTGGCCTCTGATTCCACCACTCCAGGAAGAAATTGGAAGGACTTGGATGTGGCTCAAGACCAGGTTATGAAACCCAGTTGGCATTTAAATGACCTAACAACAAATTGCTCAATTTAATTTGCTTACTCAATCCAATAAGGGAGAAACAAGAAAACTCATCTAATTAAAAACATTGATCCATAGAAACTGGCAACTCCAAAGGCTTGGCTGGAAATTAGTGCTTTGACCAACTTGAGTAATGCAGAGGTATGAGTTGAGATAAGACAAATCTGTTCCCTTCTGCTCCTAGGAAGGCTGCAAAGGGCCCTGAGAAACTCCTTCCTTAAAATAAGTGAGAAATTGAGCCCCAAACAGAAATCAATTTGTTCAGTTCAACCAGTGAGGCTGAGTTAATGCCAGGATCTGTGGAGCCCAGGAGAAAATTGGGTTCACGCTCCTCTCCACCCACTCTCAGCCACGGACTGGGGCCATTGGCTTCCTGGACCTAGTACCCCATCCTGTTCTCCAGCCAGACCTCTGCATCCTTCAAGACACTGGGCAAATAGCAGGTTCTCAGGGATAAATCTGTCCAGGATGGTAAAACAGCAGCTTGCCCAGACCCCTAGAGCACTGCCAAGTTTGAGTCATGAAAGTGCTGGAAAAGAGCAGGGCCTCACCAAGCCTCGGGGAGCCCAGGAAAGATGGTTTCATTGGATATTATAAGGACCTCCAGCCCAACTGCCTACTGTACTATATCCCAGGTTTCTAGAAGTAGAAATTTCCAAGTTCCTAGTAAATGGGGGTGGAGCAGGATCCAGATTAGATTACTGGGCTTCCAGGCCCTTCATAGGCATGGACTTGGTTCCAAACACAGCACTGAGCCCCTTTTGGACCTGTGCTTAGCAAATCTTTAGATAGTCATCTTCACCCCCAGCAGGGCTATCTGTAGCTGGGTTGGTGTTGGTCACTAAATCAAGGCTAGATAGTCCTTCCAGGGAAACGTCTGCCTCAGAGGGAAGCAAAATCACTTAGAATTTGGCAGTTCAGTCCCTGCCAGGGGGAAGGTGACGTGCAACTGAACCCACAGCCAGTATAGCATGCCATTCCTCCCGCTCAGACCAGATAGCACTCCATGCATGCCTACCCCAGCTTTTTGTTCAGCTTAGGGAGCTGTGTCTTCAGCAGAACCCTCCAGGTGCCTAGTCCACGCACACACACACGCATGCGCATGCACGCCACCCGATGAGTAGCTCTTACTACAAGAGGACATGATGAATCTCACACAGGAGCAAGGGAAGGAAAGCCACCAATACAGATGAGTGCTGGGGACAGAGACTATGCGCCTGCTTGTAGAGAATCAAAGAAGGCTTCTGAGAGGAGGTGATGCTAGAGGTGATTGTGAAGAACGAGAGGGATGTTGCAAGCAGAGATTTGGGGAAAGAAGTAGGTGTAAGCTGATTTCCTTGTGGGACAGCTTCGGGGATATTGCGGAATGCTGAGAAGGCGCACCCCACAATGCTGTGAGCATGGGCAGAGCGATGAGGCTGAGGACCTGGGGTCTAATCCACTAGAGAGAGGGGAGGAAGCCAGCCCCTCAAGGAGTTCCCAGCATTTGGCATTTAAAGTACACTGCTCTAGGCACTGGTGATACAGCAGGGAAAGGGTAAAAATGTCCACCTCAGGGTGTTGACAGTCTGATGGGGGAAACAGACAATGAACGAAGAAACAAATAAGCAAGACGATGACAAGGGTGATAAGTGCTGTAATGAAATTCAAACAGAGGCTTGAGATACAGCATGACAGAGGGAATGGGGCTCTATTCAATGTGGGTTTCTGCAAGGGCTCTTTTGTGGTTCTGAAGACAAGGTGCCGGACTCGGCAAAATCCAGAGGACCAGAAAACAAGGCAGAGGGACAGGAAGTGCAAGAGCACCAAGACAGGAAGAGGCTTGGTGTGTGCAAGGAATCAAAAGAAGATGGAATGGCCTGCTGTGGAGAGAAGCAGTGGAGATAAAAAATGTGCCTCGTCAGGGACACTGCCAGTGGCTGTATGGACGGGACACAGAGACCTTGGGTGTGGGTTTGGATTCTATCAGAAGAACTTCAGAAAACCATTGAAGGTTCTAAGCAGGTGAGTGATGGGATATGACTTTCACCTTTTAGAAACTCTGGTGGCTAGGTGGAAAATGGATTGCAGTGGGGCAAGGGTGGAAGCAAGGACACCAGTCCAGAGGTGACTGCAGCTACCAAGCAGAGAGCAGGTGGTGGCCTGGACCACGGCAGGGCAGTGGAGGTGGGAGAGGTGCATGGATTCTGAGTGTACTTAGAAAGTTAAGCAGAGGGTATTTCCTGGCTGATTGGCTGTGGTGCACAAAGGAAAGAGAGGAATCCAGGATGACTTCAGGGAGGTTGGCCGGAGCCACTAGGAGGATAAATGTGCCATGACCAACATGAAGATGAGCAGGTTGGGGAGAAAAGCAATGAAGAGTGAATTATGATGATGTTAATTTTGAAATACCACGGGGTGTTAGGTAGGCGTTAGGGTATACACCGTCATCTGTGCACTGCCTTTATGTGCCACTGGAACAAGTATTTACATTCTGATTTTCTTTAAATCAGCCTTAAATAGGCTGACTTCTTTAGCTCCATGCTAAGCAATACTATCCATAACATCAAAGGTTTTGTGGACTATCAATATTATTTTTCCTAAATAATGCACATTAAAATAAGTAATGACAACCATAGTACCCAGGTCCCCTTGTAATTCAACTCAGAAATTCCCTCTTTCCCCAGCCTCCAGCAGAGTCTGGGCACCTAGCATGCACAAACTTGGACTGGGACATCAACCTTGACCCCCTCTGACAGCATTTGAATGACCATGGTGGGGCACTGAGGAAGAGAGACCTGTTCCAGCCACTCTTCGAGGCCCTGGGGGCAGTCACCTAACTGCCTCAGCAGGCCCTTCTCAGTCCTCTGCTTGGTGGGGGATTCAGAGAGTAGAACCCACCACCCTTTCCTGAGGTCCATGCGCCCCCTGGTGGTCGGGTTCCCTGTCTCTGTGCACTGGGGGCTTCCTTATTTCCATGCTAAATGGAAGAGGGGACCTTCTGCCTTGACCTTCCCTGAGGGAGGGTACAAGTTGTCAGAGTAGCTTTAAGCTGCAGACCGAGGAACAGACAAATGCTACTGAGTCTCGGACTCAGGCTGGGCCGGGGTGGGGACAGCAGTCTGCAAGCCAGGCAGGGGCCACCAAGAGTCAGAGAGAAAGGGGAGGGGGTGGTTGTGAGTACTAGCAGGGGCTTTTGTTTTCTATAGCAGGTCATCAATGCAGAGAAAAGCAAATTGATGGCCATATACAAATAGGGCAATTTACCTTCGGTGGGTATTTTCAAAGGAAAAATTTTTAAAAGCATTTCAATTTAAACATTTTTAAATTAAGAGCAGGGAACATCAGGCTGTGCTGAATAAATACAACACATAATGGAAAATGTACTTCAGTTCTTATATTACATTCAGTTACTGGAGGGAGGCGGGGGCGGCGGCCAGCGTCAGGCAGGAGAGAGTCACGCTCTTGCAGAGAGCACAACGGGGGCGGGGAGCTGGTCAGAGACAGACGTCATCTGCCTAGGCTGACGTCTAGGTGCTCACACAGGCATCCACACCATGTCCAGACAGGTACACACCACACGCACACTCTTACAAGTTGCACAGATATTCCTTGTCACTCCTTCATCCTTTTCTTAATGGACAAATTGTGTTTAGATGAGAAGAGACCAGTTGCTAAATGGACACTTATGCATCAGTGTGCAAGGAAGTCTTGCATAGAAAGCTGGGGTGGGGCTCAGAGAAGGGGCCTGTGAACTGAGTCTCAGAGGAACAAAAGGCAGAAGTGGGTGAGCCAGGCAGAAAGAACAGCATGAGAAAAGTCCTGAAAGCTTAAGACAACGTAGACATTTGAGATGGCAAAACATATGGGAGATTGGACCCAAGGATGTCAGGGGAAGGGAAGCTTGGGAGAGGGTGGGAGCTGAGCCCTGAAACCTATGGGCTCACACATGGGCTTCCTGTGTGACACAGAGGAGCCACCTGCTTTGCCCTAGTGAAAACCAAATCCAAGATGTAAAGTCCACCCCTTAATGTGGGCTGGATATCAGGCACCTGTTGGGGCTGGACTGAGGGTAAACAAGGATCCAAGGAGAAACACTGTAGATTTCTTGCTGAAATGAAGGCAAAAATTTGTAATGTAGTCATCCCCCTGCCCCTGGCCCCAGTACCATCCTAGGACTGCAAAAATAGTATCTCATCCAAGTTCCAGCACATGGTGAAAACTGAACTCCTAAGCATTTGGCAAAATTCAACATTCATTCATGATAAAGACTCTCAGCAAAACAGGCACAAAGGAATGTTATCTCGACAAAATAAAAGCCATATATGACAAACCCACCACCAATATCATGCTAAAAGGAGAAAAGATGAAAGCTTATCCATTAAGAACATGAATAAGACAAAGTTGCCCACTGTCACCACTCCTATTTAACACAGTATTGGAAATATTAGCCAGAGCAATCAGGCAAGAGAAAGAAATAAAAGGTAAACAGATTGGAAAACACTAAGTCCAACTGTCCCTGTTTGCAGAAGACATGATCCTATATACAGAAAAACTTAAAGACTCTACAAAAAAATTCTTAGAGCTGATGAATAATTTCAGTAAAGTTGCAGATACAAAATCAACACACAAAAATCAGTAGTGTTTTTATATTCCAATAACATACTAGCTGAAAAAGAAATCAAGAAAGCAAGCCCATTTAAAATAGTCACCAAAAAAAAAAAAATACCTAGGAATCAATTTAACCAAGGAGGCGAAAGATCGCTACAATTAGAACCACAAATTACTGCTGAAAGAAATTAAAGAGGACACAAAAAGATGGAACTACATTCCATGCTCTTAGATTGGAAGGATTAACATTGTGAAAACGTCCATATGACCCAAAGCGATCTACAGATTAAATGGAATCCCCATGAAAATACCAATGACATTCTTCACAGAAATAGAAAAAAGAATCCTATCATTCATAGGGAACAACAAAAGATCCCAAATAGCCAAAGCTATCCTGACCTAAAAATAAAAATAAAACCAGAGGCATAAACTACCTGACTTCAAATTATACGACAAAGAAAGCTATAGTAACCAAAACAGCTTGGTACTGGCATAAAAACAGACACTCAGACCAATGGAACAGAATAGAGAACCCTGAAACCAACCCACATACTTCAGATAACTGATCTTTAACAAAGGCACCAGGAACATACACTGAGGAAAATACCTCCTCTTTAATAAATGGTGCAGGGAAAACTGGATATACTATGTAGAAGAATGAAACTAGACCTGTACCTCTTGCCGTATACCAAAATCAACTCAAAATGGATTAAAGACTTAAATTAAGACCTTAAACTATAAAACTCCTAAAAGAAAACATATGGGAAACCCATCAGGAAGCAGGACTAGGCAAAGTTTTTATGAACAAGACCTGAAAAGCACAGACAGCAAAAGAAACAATAAACAAAGGGGATTATATCAAACTAAAAAGCTTCTGCACAGCCAAAGAAACAACAGAGTGGGAGAAAATATTTGCCAACTATGCATCCAACAAGGGATTAACATCCTAAATATATAAGGAACTCAAACAATTTAACAGTATAAAAACAAGTAACCTGATTAAAAAATGGTCAAAGGAGCTGAATAGGCCTTTCTCAAAATAAAACATACGAATGGCCAACAGACAAATGAAAAAATGTTCAACATCCCTAAGCATCAGGGAAATGCAATTCAAAACCACACTGAGATGCTGTCTCACCTCAGTTAGACTGGCTGTTATCAAAATAACAGAGAATAACAAATGCTGGTGAGGATGCAGAGAAAGGGGAACCCCCCCTACACTGTTGGTGGGACTGTAAATTAGTGCAGCCATTATGCAAAATGGTATGGAGGTTCCTCAAACAACTACAGATAGATCTACCATATGATCTAGAAATGCTGTTACTGAATATATACCAAAGGGAATGGAAATCATCATGTTGAAGGGATACCTGCACTCCCATGTTTATCGCAGCTTTATTTACAATAGCCAAGATATGGAACCAACCTACGTGTCCATCAATGGAAGAGTGAAGGAGGAAAATGTGGTATATATACACAATGGAATTGTACTCTGCCATAGAAAAGAATGAAATTCTGCCATTCACAGCAACATGGATAAGTTGGAGAAAATTATGTTAGGTGAAATAAGTCCGTCACAGAAAGAGAAACACTGCATGTCCTCACTCATAAGTGGGAGCTAATAAATAAATAAATAAATAACAAAAGAAAGAAAGATACAACAATCACAATAATTTGTTGAATTTTCAAGAGAGAACAGAACTGAGCCACGAGAGGTTGGGAGTGGAGGGTGAGTGAGAAATAGGTAAAGGGCCACAAAAAATGATTACATTATGAAATGTTGGATATACTAATTATCTTGCTTTGAGCATCACACATGACACACAGGAATTGATATTCAATGCTGTATCCCACAGATATGTACAATCAATTATGTTTCAAAAAATATTAAGCCCCATAAGTATGTACGATTAAAATGCATCAAAATAAATAAATAAAACAAAAAAAATTGTTAAGGTGATCAATTTTATGTGTATTTTGCCACAAAAAATAAGCAAACAAACAAGTAAATAAATAAATGGTGTGCATGAATATGAAGGCGTCTGAGTCCGCACCTGAGTAGAACTTCTTGTCCAGTAATTAGCATGTGTCCTTCAGGCTCCTGATCACCCTTCAATACCGAGCTCTAACACCTGCTCCTCCGGGAGATCCTTGCTAACTCCTTAGGCACGGTCAATGTTCCTGTCAACACACAGCTGCTGAGAGGTGGAGGCATAGAAGTTTTGGTCCATTGTGTTCATTCATTCATTCATTCATTCATTGACTCACTCATGAGTTCACCTACACCCCTAGTGAATAAACTTTCTCTATATGCCTCCTCTGTGCCAGACATGTTACTGAGACTGCAGACAAAACAGTGAGGAAGATTGTCTTGGCCTTGCCCTCAAAGTGCCCACAGCCTTGTGGGGAAACCGGATCCATCATAAGTGACCACGCAGCATGATAACAGCCAGGACCGAGAGCATGTGGGAGTCTAGAAAGGGGGTGATTGCTGCTTAATGGGAGAGCAGGTGCATTCAAAGGGGCCTGCTCCAAGGTGGTAGTGGCTGAACTAAGTCCTGAAAAAACAGTAGGGCTTAGGCAGTCCGGGGAAGATGACAGAATGTATTCCAGATGGAAAGAGTCCTGAATAGGGGAAGAAGAGAAGTATGGAGAAAAGAGAGGGATTGATGGAGGGAGAGAGAGAATGTAAATAGCAGAGTTCAACAATAACCACAAAGAATGCAAAGAAATTTATTAACTTGTAAGTGCCTCTAATGTGGATATTAACTTGAAGAGTCTTTCACCCGTCACCAGCCTTCGGGACCTCTCTGGGAATGCTCTGCATAGAGGAGTGATGGCAAGAGCCACCGGCCACCTCCTTCTCCAGGTGAATGATTGCAAGTTGCCTTGCTCCTCACTCCCTTCCCTGGAATGGACCAGAAGCCATCATCTTCCTGGTCCAGAAAACTGCAGAGACCCCACTCTTGGCTAGCAGACAGACCAATCAGCAGAGCAGGAGTTGGAGTGTCTGACAGGAAGGGACAGCACTGTGTGAGCATCGTCCTACCACCACCACCACACTCCTTTTCCTGCGTTGGGGTACAGACACTGGGTACCCGGGCTAAATAGCTGCAGCCAGTGCTTGAACTACACATATGTGCAGGAAAATGGGGGTATTCGGAAGTCATGTTAGAAAAAGTAGGGGCCAGCGGGAGTGCCTCGGTACCAAGTAGCCAGAGAGAGGGGAGTATTGCAGCAGGGTACACACCATTCTGCAGATGGGCTTCTTCAGCGTAGGTCATTACCCAGGCTTCCAGTTCCAGGACAGACCCTGGAAGATAGTTAAGCTGCTCCCTTTTTTCTTCCTCAGTCTTGGGCAGGCTGAAGCTACTGGAATCCCAGACCATATGGTCTGCACTTCCAGAAGCTTAGCTGTTAGCTACACTTGGAGGAAGGCTCCTCGATGTTTAGGCAAAAAACCTTGGGTCAGAGAGGCTTTGGAGAGAATTCGGGGGATATAAGGGTAATGTATATGAATCTGAAGATCTATACAGCTCTTCTAGCTCTTGGGGTGAAGACCAAGGCTGGGAGTTGGGCCCTAGCCCTCATGGCTCCTCAGCAGCAGCTGGCTCGGGGCTGTTCATGCTATCTGACAGGTAATCATCGTCATTGTTCTGTTTCATCTTGGTCTCCAGAATCGTGATGCGCTGCTTGAGCTTCTGCTGGGCTCCCGTGTACTCAGCCAGCAGGCGGCCAAAGCGAGTGTACAAGGTCTCCATGTTGGTCTCCAGCTGCTCCAGCTTCTCCTGCACATCCACTTCCATGCTGGCTGCCACCTCATTCTCGTCCAGCAGCCCCTCCTTCATCAGGATCTCCCGACCCCTCTCCTCCAAGACCTTCTTAGCATCAGGGTACTCAGTCACGGCTTCCATAAGATCATCCTTGGACAAGCAAAAGAGATCTGAGTAGCCCAGGCTGCGGATATTGGCCGTACGTCGATTGCCCATTTTGCTACCCTTAATGTTAAGGATACTGATCTCTCCAAAGCAGCTCCCAGCCGAGAGCAGTGCATACTGAGTCACACCATCATCAGCCACCACTGCCAACTTGCCTTCCTTGATGATGTACATCTCCTTGCCAATGTCCCCTTTGCGGCAAATGTAATCCCCAGGACTGAAGACCTGAGGACGGAGCTTCAGTACCAGCTCGACCAGCAAGCCAGCCTCACAGTCATGGAAGATGCGCACTTTCTTGAGGGTGGACAGGTGGACATTAATGGCTATCTCAGCTCGGAGCTTGGCTGGCAGGTTTTTGAGAACTTCCCGCTCATCCACACTCTTCTTATTGGTCCACAGGTAGTCAAACCACTTAATGACCTTGGCTTCCATCTCCTTGCTGACCTTGCGGAACTGCATGTAGTGTTTGACAGCATCGATCTTGGCCTGGAACTCTGCCCGGGTGGCATTCATGTTGGAGATCATGGAGCCCACATTTCCCACAATGGTGGCAAAGATGAGGACACCAATCAGGAAGTCAAAGATGACAAATAAGTACTCCTCATCCTTTACAGGAGGTGGTGTCTCCCCAATGGTGGTGAGGGTCAGTGTGGACCAGTAAAGGCAGTAGATATACTCCCTAGCCAAGTACCCATACTCAGGATCAGTGATATTGGGGTATACCCACGTGTCAACCCCAAAGCCGATGGACTTGGAGATGGCATAGTAGATGCAGGCATTCCAGTGGATAATGACCAAGATGTAGAGGACCAGATTGCTAATGCGGAAGATGTTAGGGTAGCTGGTGCGCGTCTCAGTGCGGTCAAAGAACTCAAACATGCGGGCAAAGTGTAGCAGGCGGTTGAAGCGCAGCTCAGGGGTGTGGATGCCCACAGCAAAATAGATTAGGTCCGTGGGGATGATGGATGCCACATCCAGCTTGAACTGCAGGGTGTGGATGTAGTTGTCCCGCAATTTCTTGGTATCTTTGACCAACAGCCCCTGCTCCAGGAAACCTAGTAGAGATGCAAGCCAGCATGTCACCACTGCCTTCAGACCTATCCCTCCCTATGAGCAAATGCTCAGCAAGGAACCAACTGCTCACTAAACCTTCCTTCCCAGGAAGGATATAGCTCACATAGCAGGGCTGGCCAGGAGAACACTGAGACCACCTCCAGATTCCATGAGGTTCAAAGAAGGGTGATCAGCTACCACAGTCCCAGCCAAGCAGCTGAGCCCAACACTATCTCTGGGGAACTTCTTGAAAATTTGGACTCAGGCATTTGGACTTTTGGGTCATGTTCTTGCCTGCACGTACCAGCTGCTCACTCACCTGTGCGCAATCGGATGAAGAGGTCTGCAATGTAGACCACGTCTGAGAAGTAGTCCAGCACTAGCCACACCATGAAGTAGCCTCTCTGTAGGTCACTGAAGCAGGCTCTGCAGGAAGACAGTGATGGGCTGCACCCTCAAAGCCATCCAAGGTCCCCTGGAGGCCCCAAAGTGAGTGCTCACAGTGTTCAGGGCTTGGTATGGCAACCAGAGGCACTGGTGAGTAATGGACAGCCTAGAGCCAAGGACACACTGACAAGGAACTTCTAACCCAACTCCCATCATTACATAGACATCACCATTGGCCATTATTTGTCCAGCTCACCCACTGGACCATGAGCTCCAGGAAGGCAGAGACACCTCTTAGTCACTACTGCATGCCCCATGCCTAGCCCAGGGCACCAGGATTCGAGCACTCAGTGAGTATGAGTTGAATAAATAAATAAGTCATAAGAACAAACTACAGTGCACATGGAATAGCCTCTATGCTCATCTCTTCACCAAGTACCTATTGAGCACCCAGCAGGGAGCACTAACCAGTCCAGGTGAGAGAGGGTAGGAGCCAGGCTTCGGCTAGAGGCAGTGGGAATGGAGAAAGGTTTGAGGCTGCAGGACCTTTTTTGAAGGAATTGCCAGGTCTTGGCAACTGAAGGGTAGGGGCCTATGCAGAAGGCAAATTAAGGGATAGAGCCCAGGATGATGATCCAGCAAGTCAAAGGGAGGAGTGATTAATTCTGACTACTCAGTCACATTTAGGATACAGCTGCAGCCACTTGCCTTGTCCCACAAAGCCTGCAAAACTGGCCTAGGCCAGCTACTCTGATGACTCGCTCAGAGCCTCCAGACACACCAAGCCATACCAAGACAGGGTCTCTACCAAGAATGCTCCCTCCACCAACCTCAAGTATCTAATGAGTTGACTCCCTCCACCATTCAGTTCTCAACTAAGATGTTGCCTCCTAGTGAAGCCTAGCCTGACTGCGCCTTCTCTAGCAGCTCCCTGCCACCAGCCCCTGGAATGGTCTTGGTCATTTGTTTTGTTTCATGTTTATGATCAGTGTCCCCAACTAGCCTGAGAGCCACAGGAGAGAAGAGACTATGCCTGTCTTGCTTACCACATTATCCCCAGAACTGAACATGGAGCCCAGCACCTATTGGTGCTCTCGAATCCTTGCTGAATGAATGACTGAAGCCAGGTGGAGCGGGGTGGGCAATGCTGTCAGGAAAAGCTGCATGTACAGAGTGGCTTCTGAGCTGAGCTTGCAAGAAGATTCTCCATAGGTTGAAAACGGGGAAAGGGAGTTTTCTCTTGAGAAAACAGCATGTTCTGATCCAAGATCAGTGAGTGCTGGTGCTGGGGTGTGCCAGAAGGTGGAGCCCCAGAGAAAGCCAGGTCCAGAGGGCCTTGAAGGCCACACTTAGGACTTGAACCTCATCCTGTGGGCGTTGGGAGCCACTGAAGGGTTTGTGAGCAGGGAGTGGCATAGTCAAATCCCAGTTTGCAAAAAGAATGCTCATTGCAAGTGCAGAGGATACTCTGGAGGGGGCAAAAGCACTACAAGGAATGGGTGGGGGGCTGCTGTGCTGATTCCAGGGAACAAGGAGGGTGGCCTCACCCAGGACGGTATTCATGTGGATGGAGAAGGAGTAGATTACAGACCCCAGGAAGAAGACAGACATGAACTCTTGGTAGCATATTAAGTAAAGGGGGGTGTGGGTTGGGGTTAACTAGGTAGATGGAGGAACACTGGCAGCCAGGTCATCCTGAAGGTCAGCTGGGTTGAGGTAATTCCATCCACAGCTGGGACTGGTGTGCTCTCAATCCCAGGGCCTGGGGACTGGGCTGCTTCTCCCCTCCACTACCCAGAACTCACCTGGCCACCAGCAGGCACCAGTTATAGAGGACAGGCATTGCAATGAGAAACAGCCAGCGGTAGTACCAGTCCCCAGCCGGGTCCAAGACAAATAGTTCAAATTTCTTCCTGAGGAGACAGAGGCCAGGATTGGGTTCCAAGTCCCTAAGTGTGGCAAAATCTCAGCTCCCAGAGGCTAGGGACTCCCCAAAAGTACTGCCTAAGGGGATATGTCTAGTGAAGGCTGAGTTGGCTTAGGACATCATTTTTCAGGGACCCGCAGCCTGGTACTGGGCATCTGAATGGAGCTCAGATGGTTAAGGGACACCCCTTTTCTCATTCTGGTCCTAGATAGGCCAACTGGCTCCCATGCCCTCTGGAAGCCCCTTGCCCAGAGGGCATGTTAAGGGGTAGAGCTTTCAGCAGGAAAGGGCCTCAGGGCCTGGGGAGAGATTTCCATAGGATGGTAACAAGAGCTTTGTTTGTTTGTTTTTTTTTAAAGATGACCGGTAAGGGGATCTTAATGCTTGACTTGGTGTTGTCAGCACCATGCACTCCCAAGTGAGCTAACTGGCCATCCCTATATAGGGATCCGAACCCGTGGCCTTGGTGTTATCAGCACCACCACACTCTCCCAAGTGAGCCACGGGCCGGCCCATAATGAGGGATTTGGCCTGTTCTCACATCCCTCCCGAGGGGAGTGAACGCCACGTGCTTCCTGCCCACCCCACCCTCCCTTTTTGGTCCCTGGCTCCCAGCCTCCAAATCACTTTCCCAGATGCTGCGTCCTGTCTTGGCAAGAGCCCTTTTCTTCCACTGGCCAGAGATGGGGAATGTCGGCTTGGCCAGACATCCGCAGTCGCCTCCTCATTCCTCAAAGAACAGACCCTCCAGCTCTGCTTTCTCTGCTCGATCATCCAGGCCTTTCCTGCCAGCCCCTGGCATGGCCACCTCAAAGATCCATTTCCTTGCCCACACTGGAGCTGGGATGGGCACACCCTCAACAGCACTCCCTGACTGCACCCTCCTCAGCGTTTTCTGACTGCTGGGGCTGGGGCTGGCGCTGTCACACCCTGGGCTGAGCTCCCTCTCTGCCCACATTTGGGCGCCCCTGCTGCTCCCTGCATGAGCTACAAGAGGATATCTGGCAAGGGGCAGCTAAGGTGAGAAAAGCTACCAGAAGTTCCCATGGCAAGTAAGCCACTGGCTGTTGGAGAGGGTGTGGGCAGGGACAATGGAAATGGTCTGGAGTTGAAAACATAGTCGGCCACCCCTGTCCATCCCTTTCCCTCCTATGGTAGGGCTTGGCGTTAGCCCTGGTCTGCCCCTGGCACTGGCATTAGAAACCCCACTGAGCCCTCCCATGCACGCTTGGGAGCCCTTTGAGCCCCACAGGCTGTACTTGGTGCCCTTGTCCTCGCTGTCCTTGTCGCCTTTGCCATCCCCCTGCTGTGTTGTCACGGTCTGGAGCTCGGGCCCACGGAAACGCTCGAGGAAAGAGTCAGGTCTAGGTTCCTCCTCGCGGAAATTCTTGTTGGCCCACTCTCTGATGACCACCACCAAGCGGACGATCCTGGAGATGAAAGAGGGAGCATGAGCCGGAGAGGAGATCCCCACTGTCTAGGGAGGGCCTGTCCCCAAGAGCTCACTGTCTGGTGACAGAGACGGAAAACAGAGAGGGAAACCTGGAATAAAGCCAGGCCATGATTTCCCATGTGCTAAGAGCTAAGAGAGGCCAGCACTGAGGGTGCGGGCTGGGGCTCAGGCACACCTCAGATGCAGCCCGATGGGGAGGGGGTGTCCTGGGAAGACTTCCTGTAGGATGTGCCATCTCAGTTGATTGTGAAGAGCAAACAGGAGGTCTTCAGGGCCAGGATGAAGGTTTCCCCAGGCTTCCTGTGGAGCCCACACCTCTGGGATGGAGACCTGGGGGCCCTCTACCTAGGCTCCTCTCAGAAAGATACCTCCCCCCGACACTGAAACAGCCAAGCGTGAAGGAAAGCCACCTCTGGTCACTGTGAGCTATCTTCACAGGAGCCTTGGGGGTTGCTCAGGCCTCAGGAGGAAGAAGATTTATGTTATGTTAGGACAGCACTGACAGTGTTCCCTAGAGGTCTTAGTGGAAGGGCCATGGTAGCCACCCTTACAGGGCCTAGGGTCAGGAGAGGGTAGCAGCGGGGCTGTCGTGGGACCCACCTGCGGAAGCCACCCCTCCTCTGCTGTGGGGCATCCATCTCCGCCAGCCTCTGCAGCTCTGAGGAGGTGTCATCATCAGCCGCAGACTGTGGCCTGCACAGAAAGAAGTAGGGTTGACCCAGGGTTCTTTGGGCATGTCTTGTCTCCCCTCCCAGGACATACCTAGAAATGCCATGGTCCCTTCTGCAGGTGTACTGGAGCCAAGGATTGCTTGTTTTATGACAACGAGGCAGAACTGGGAGGAAGTAGCAGCCTCTGGACCATCCCTGTAACCACCCAACCTCAGTGGACTCACCTGCTGCTGGTCCTGTGGTCACCTTTGCCATTGGCCTTGATAGCAGGAGGTGCATGATGGTTGTGGTTATTGGCTGGGGAGCTCTGCACACCATTGGATTTATCAGTCATCCTCCATGTACGCTGAGGACCCTCACCTGCCAGCGAGAGGCCAAGAGGAATAGGACAAAGGACCCTGGCACCCATAGAGGGCAGGAGAGCCGTGGGTGAGCAGCATGAGAATAGAGCCAGGGCCCAGCTGGCAAGCCTCGGCACCCCCAGGTAGTGCCATGACGGTGCAGGGCTCTAAGAACGAGGAAAATGAAGGTACTTCCCCACCCCGATATGTACTTTAAAATGAAAAGTGTTAAACTACAAAGTGAGTTTTTTGATATATGAATTACCAAAGCTCAAACAAACAGAAAACTGTTTAAGCTGTCTTCCAGTGCCTGTGCTTTGCGGATGTCTGGCATGTGCTTAACTGCTGAGCACCTCCAAACCAGCCACTGTCCCCAATCCCCCGCCCCACAAGGGCAGATGTGTCCCTTGTCCCAAGCAGCTGCCGTCTTCCCAGGGAAGCATGAGCTCTTGGGTGGTCTCAGGTGAGGAGAATCAGAGAGCCGGGGGTAGGATAGGGAGTACCTGCTCGGGGCCAGGGAGACACGTCTCTGTGGAGCAGGGGTTTGGGAACAGTGACTGGCTTGCATGTGCCAGACATCTGCAAAGCAAAGGTACCAGAAGATGGGATAAACGGTTTTTTGATGGTTTGCTTTAATTTGTCTTAACTTTGATAGGTTGATCGTGAGGACCCTCGCCTCTGGGCTATGGAGAGCCTCGGAAGAGCTGAGCAGGAAAGTGACCAGGCTGCCTTCTATTTCAGATAGGCCTCTCTGGCTGCTCTGTGGAGCCTGCATTCGAGGGAGCTAGGGTGGAGGCGGGAGGCAGGGAGGAGGCTGGAGAAGATGGTGCCAAAGGAGGCCAGGACAAGAGGGCAGAGTGCGAAGCTATTTAGGAAGGAGAACGAATGGGATGAGAAGACAGATCGGGTGTGGAGAGTGAGGGACAGCAAGTGGGTGGGATCACACAAGAAAAGTTGATGGAGTGGGGATCCAGGTCAGAGCCCTGGAGAGCCCCAACATTTAACAGTTGCCCACAAAATAGACTGAGATGGAGCAGACCAGGGGGGAATAAAACAAGGGAGACAGGACACTGCGTTTCGCAGTGTCTCTTGCTAAAGAGTCAGAGAGCCGGGGCAGGAGGTGCTTGGAGCAGCTCTTCTCTGCTGGGGTTTATCAGCACGCCTCACCAGATGTGGAGACAAATGGCCACCATGACCCCCAGACTTCCCATGGCCTCTTCTGCTGGACTCACAGCTACAAGGCTGTTTCAGCTTCTGAAGCTGTCACCATGGTGATGGCAGGAACGTCAAGCAGCCTCAGAGATGCTCGCCTGGTGCTCTCTGTGGGACTATGGCACCAGGATGCTAATGAGAGCACCTGAGGGAAAGGAACCAGCATCCTGAGTCCCTGCTAGGACCCTAGAGGCAGCAGACCATGGAGACAGAAAGTTCCAGGCAATGCAAACAAAGCCAGGGCCACAGGCACAGATCAAAGTTTTCCGGGCTGGCTTCCTGGAAAATGTGGTGAAGAAGCTGAAGCTTGAAGATCAAGAGGGGCTTAACACAGGGCCGGGCCAGCTCTGAGGGCACCTCCCACATCTGTGCCCCCTCTAAGGTTCTGGCACCAAGACAGATTCCTCCCCTGTGATGCCTATTCCTCCTGTGCCCAGAACAAGCCCTGTCCTCAGTCTGGCTGCTCGGCAGCAGCAGCTACTCTGCCACATGCGCCCCTTCATCAGAACGGGCCCCTCAGGCTGCTTGCCAAGGACCGAGGGCTGGCAGCTATCCCCCACCTCATAGGCAGTTAGGCCAGTGGTTCTCATGTACACACTTTCTCCAAGTAACGTCACCTAGTCCCAAGGCCACCAGTACCCTCATGTCCCAAATCAAGTCCCCAGCCCAGGTGTCTCTCCTAAGCTCCCTATCCTCATCTCTAACCTCCTGCTGGACAACTTCAGAGCTAAAAGCAAACTTGACACCTTCACTGACAAATCAGCTTCTCCTCCAGTCTACCCAACTCATAAAGGAGCCTGCCCACTTCCCAGTCGCTCAAGCCAGAATCCTCAATGTCCACTGTAACTCCTTGTTTCCTTCATCACATCCAAGCAGCCTCTATCCTGAGTTGATTGTCTCCCCCAAAGTGTCAGACTTCAGTAGACCCATTGCCCTCCATCCCCAAGGTCCTGGCCTGACATCAAGCCATCACCATGGCTCTCTAGGCCTACTGCAGCAGATTCTGAGTGGCCTGGCACTCAGGGGGGGTCTGGCCTGCAGGGGCACATGGAAATGTCAGGGTCTTCACCTGGGAGTTAAGGTTTTCAGGGGGGCTAAGCCCACCCCCTATCATGACAGCAGAGAAGAAAGCCGAGGGTGGAGTTCTGAGGGGCTGCTACCATGACAGATAGCTTGAGGGGCTGAGCGAGTGGAGGAGACTGAGGAGAACAGGCCTCAAGGGGTGTGGGAAACATGAGGAGAGACTTCCTAGGGAAGGGAGCAGCCTTCGGGGTCCCCATATCAGAAGCTAGAGGCTGCCTGCATCGCCTGATACTTCTTCCTCCCCCTGAGATGAGGGCCGGAACAGGCTGCTGGATGGAGTAGCAGGGGCCCTGCTGTTAGCCTTATCAAGAGCAGTGTCAAGGAGAGATGGAAAACGAGGGCGTGTTTCACAGAGTTTAGGTACGAGAAGTAGGAGGTGAGGGACAAGAGATAGCCCATGTAGCTAACTCCTTCTAGAAGCCTGACTGAGAAAGAAAGGGAGAGATAGAGTGGGAACAGGAGGAGGATGTGGGGTTGAGAAATCTCTGTGTTGTTGTTCTTTTACGTCAAGGAGATAATAAAGCAATTTTAAATGTCTTGAGGAGGGATTCAGCAGATAATGAAAATATCTTTGTGACCAACTCCAGTTGAGGCTGGAGCCAATGAAAGGCAAGTGTAGTGTGTGGGTTCAGGTAGCAGAGGAAGTGACAGGACTTATCAAGAACACTGAGGAACAGGCCGCGAAGGAAGGAGATAATAAACATTTTAGGTGGGTGTAGGGGACCAGTGAGAGACAGTTGAAGGAATTCACTCCTGCAGAACCACAGCATTCTAAGTGAAATGGGAAGGAGTTTCATCTTCAGAGGCAACAGGCAGCAGTAGGTGCAGACTTTGAAGGAGGCCGGAAGGTTTGCAGTAGCTGCTGCAGCGAGGGACAGGGAAACTGAACAAGTGGGTAATACCAGGTTGGCGAGGAACAGACCAGGGAGTTGCCAAAGAAAAGAGAGATGTGCAGGGGTTCCTAGATGAGTAGTGGGATCCTCGAAGAGGGTGACTTTCAAACCAAGAGTAAGGCATGACTATTCTGTAAAAAGCCCAATTGCAGTCATGGTGTACTGCTGGGTCTCTTTTCTCCCCATCCACAAGTTGAGTAACCCGACTTTAAAGGAGTCTCTTGAACCCTGGCTGAAAGCACTTTGAAGACAATCCTTTCAGATTATAGGTGGAGATGTTAAGGCCAGAGCAACAAGTTATGCAGCCAAGACTAGAAGTTCCAACTTCTGGATCATTCAAATGCTCACCGCTGCTCAGTGCTCTTTAATTCATGTGTCCGTTCCATGCACATCCCCAAGGCACCTATTGTGTGCCAGGTCCTGTGCTGGGTGCTGACATTAGAGACATGAGGTTGCCAGAATCTCTGACCTCAGTGTTGCTCCCAGATTAAAAGAGACAGCAGTCAGGAACACAATTCAGCCTAAGAGTCACTTCTCTGTTCACAATACCCTATTCTGTTTCTCAGTAGCATCTGACATGGTTTATCTACTCCCTCCTTCAAATAATGAGTTCTATTCTCCTCATCTCCTCCCACCGCATTAGCTGCCTCTTCTCAGTGATCTTTGAAGAAACCTCCTCCTCTTCCCCAGCTCTAAAGATTGGAGTGTCCCAAACTCAGTCCTTGGATGTCTCCCTTGTCTTTTCTCTTCATCCTTTCCTCCTCCAGTCTCATGGCTTTCAATACATCTGTATGCTGATGACTTGCAAACTTATAACAGCAGCCCAACCTCTCACAGGAACTCCAGTTTGCCTCTCTGACATAACCGCTTGGATTTTGAATAGGCATCTCAGGCTCAGTATGTCCAAAATTGAGCTCTTGATCTTCCCTCCAAAGCTTACCCTCCCATACTTATCCACATGTCAGTAAAGGCAATGCCATTCTCCCAGTTTCTCAGGTTAAAAAATCTTAGCATTGTCCTTGTCTCTTCTCTTCCTTTTGTACCCCATCCACCCTACATATGGCAAATTGCATAGTCTCTGACTTCAAAACACCCCCTGTATCCAATCATTTCTCACTATCTCTGTCATTACCACCTTAATCCAAGCTACCATCTTTTCTCAGTGCCTGGCACATGGTAGGTGTTCAATAAATAAGTTTTGAATGAGTAGTCTTTGAAGTGGTCCCATAAATGGTCACACTTTTCCCAATCCATTACTCCCTCTTTCTACTTCCATCACTCAATGTAGTCCCCTGCTGTATCAATTAATTGATTCTAAAGGAGCATATGGCACTTCTCCTCTTGGCCAAGATGGAGTAACAGGGATTGAATATACCCTTCAGAATAAAATAAACAAACTTAGAAAAAAATATGAAACAACAGTTTTCAAGACTCTAAACATGAGGCAATAAAAGGCAGCCATCACTAAGAGACAGGAAACAAATAAGGTAAGACCTATGACTGCCCCAGATTACTCCCTTGTGAGAGTTTACAGGACAAGGCACAGAGAGGAGACACACACGTGGAGCCTGACAGATTCTCTAGGTTAAGGAGACAGAGCAGAGACTCCAAGAGACCAAAGCAGCTGGAGTTTGCAGAACAGAGGATTGGAGAGGAGATAGTTGCAGAGAGAGAGAGCACTCTGGAGACTTGAAGAGGGTCCTTCTCAAGTATTTAGCTGAGTACTTTTTAGCAAACACTGATGAGGAAGCTACTGATGCCTGAGGAAAGAACCATCCCTTAAAATTAGATCTTACAGTCCCCAACTTTCACACAGGGCCTGAAATAGTGCCTGATGCCATCAACCAGACTGGAATACCTGATGATTCACAGGGTACTGTTAAGTACCCAGAAGGGTCTTTCCTCGGTAATGAAGAATAATTAGTCCTTAGACTGAGCACTGTTCTAGTCCTACTGAAAAACCTTAAAAACAAGACCCCAAAGGATCAAAATCTTTCCAAATAACCTCACTGTATCCTAGGATGAGCCTCAAGAATGTTTTTAAAAATACAAAAATACCCAGCATCCAACAAGGTAAAATTCACAATGTGTGGCATCCACTCAAAAATTGACAGGTTTGCAAATAATTTCCTCATTACAAGAAGTAATAATCTATTTATTATTATTTATAATAATTATAATAAAATAATATACATATATATATATATATATTTTGTGTGTGTGTGTCCTTTTTGAGACCAGCTGCACAGCGCTCAGCCAGTGAGCGCTGGGAGTGCACTGGTCATCCCTATATAGGATCCGAACCCGCGGCAGGAGAGCTGCTGCGCTCCCAGCGCTGCACTCTCCCGAGTGCACCACAGGCTCGGCCCAAATAATATATATATTTTAAAGATGACCAGTAAGGGGATCTTAACCCTTGACTTGGTGTTGTCAGCACCATGCTCACCCAGTGAGCTAACTGGCCATCCCTATATAGGATTCGAACCCATGGCCTTGGTGTTATCAGCACTGCACTCTCCAAAGTGAGCCATGGGCCAGCCCCTAGGAAGTAATCTGTTCATTGAAATAAACCCCAAATTAACACAGATGTAGAATTAGCAAACAAAGATATTAAAATAGTTAATTCAACTGCATTCCACATCTTCAAAAAGTTAGATAGAGGTATGGAATAAAAAGACCCAAGTCAAACTTCTAAAGATGAAAACTACAACATATGAGATGAAAAATATACTATATGGAATTAACAGAAGATCAGATAGTGTAGAAGAAGAGATTAGTGAATTTACAGACAACACAATGAAACCACCCAAAATGAAGCACAGAGAGAAAAGAGAATCAGACAAAAAAACAAAGTATCAGCGAGCTGTGGGACAACTTCAAAGGCCTAACATAGGTGTAATTAAAGTTCTTCAAGGAAGGAAATTAGAAAAGGTATTTGAAGAAATAATGGCCCCAATTCTTCCAAACTTGATGAAAACTATAAATCCACAGATATAAAAAGCTCAATGACAACCAAGCACAAGAAACATGAACAAAAGTGCATCAAGGCACATTATAATCAAGTTTCCCAAATCCATTGATAACAGGAAAATCTTAAAAAATAGCCAGAAAAATAAAACGCTGTATGCACTGAGTCACAAAAGTAAGGATGGCATCAAATGTCCAGTAACAAAGGTAAGGATGACAGCAAGACCCCCCCTGTTAAGCTTCAGGCTTTCCTTCCAACTTCCAACTGGACATTATTCTGTCATCTGCTGTAGCTCATCTTGTCCCAAGTTACACTGAATTCATCATCACCATTGGCCCTTTGCCAAATAGACATTTGTGACTGAAGAGCATGCACAGGCTCCGTCTCCCTGTCCACAGCTTCCTGCCAAGTTTCCAAGGTCCTGGGGTGAAGTCTGCAACCAGACTATGTCTCCTCTTTTGCCAGTACCTCCTGTAGTAGAGTGTGTACTGCCTGGCGACAGGCATTATTGTCTGCCTGATTATGCACCGCATTCCTACACAGCACTGGGACAGGCTCCTGGAAAGTACTGGAAGAAATGGAGGGAGGAAGACATAAAGGCTAGAACTTGGTGAAGGTGTGAGGAATCACAGAAGACAGCACAGAAAAGGGAACTGCTCAGCCTGAAGCAGTGGGTAGGGAAGACTAGCTCCAGTGGGCTCACGAAACCCATTAGGTAACTAGGGGCCCGTTTCCTTTACAATCCAGCCCAACTTGGTTTCAGGTTCAAGTTAATACCAGGTCAAGCCAAAGTTTTTCATTGTGATTAGGAGGGAGGGATCTGTTCCGTGATTGATAGCCTTGAGGGTCAGACTCCAAGTCTGAGCCAGCAGTTAGTCTCCTAGGTATTCGGTTCTGGCCATGGCAGTGGGAAAAGTCCTGGGTAGCAGGCAGAAAATGGTAGCAAGGGGAGGGCCATACACATCACAGGTGGCAGAGCAGTAGGGCAGGTGGAAAGACAGCAATGTGGAGGGCCAAGAGGAAGCAATGGATATCCCTTCCAGGCAGCTAGAGCCTGCTGATCTGGGGGTTCTCATTTACTGAGTAGGTACCTTGTGCTAAGCACTTGATGTAAGTTAACTTCTTTAATCCTCATGACAACATGACAGAGCTGGTACTATTATTATCCTCATTGCACAGATTCACACGTAAGTAATCTGGCTCCAAAAGCACACTAGGCCACAGGGCCAGCTTGGCAAGTGGTGGAGCCAGGGAGTCTGGCATGAGTACCAAGAGGAGAGTTAGGCTCAGAGCTATGCCAGAAGCAGCGGACTCTTGGGGCTGCCTTTTGGGTGTGGAGCTGAAGCTGCTAAGACCCCTTGTGCCCCAAGCCTAGGAGGGATGGTTGGAGGGGGCCCTGCTGTGGTAAGGAGACCTGCAGGAGCTGGAGGTGGAGAGAGTGCCTGGCACTTACCAGGCAGCAGTGGGTCCTTGAGGCTGAGCCACTGTGGCTCTCATCAGCCACCTTGACATCAGGCCCCAGCCCAGCACCATCATGAAATAGGTACTTGAGAACTGTCTATTGAATGAATGAAATCTCTAGCAGTATGCACAGGAGCCAGGGCTTTGCCCATGAGCCCTTGCAGGCCAGCATGGTTGGTCACTACTAGAGCCTCTAGTGTCAGAAACTTGTCATGCTTGAGCTGCTTCTGGCAAAGGAGACTTCATTCTGTGCAGACAAAGCTGGGGCTGGGGCGATAAACCTGGCATCAGCCCCACACAGTCTATGCCCCTGGGGAGGCTCCTCCTAGGAAGCTGCCTAGGACAAGCTAAACTCTAGCAATTGCAGCTCATTCCCTGACCCTCCCATCCTCACTGAGAAGTCCCTCCTGAGCTCCACATCCCCAGGTGTCCACAAGCCACTTCCATCTCTCAGGAGCAGCCACTGGACCCCTGGACTCAACATGTCCCAAACTGACCCAATCTTCTGCCACTCAGCCCCAGCTCCTATCTCCCCAGTGCTTTATCATGAGAAAGGCACATCTTTTCCCACATGTGCTCAACCCAGAAACCTAGGAGTCATCCTTGATACTTCCCACCTGCTCCCCAAATCTTGATGGTTCTACTGTGGAATCTCCCTCCAGCACCTTCTTCTCCATCCATCCTGACTACTGCTGCCCAAGCCTTGCCCAAACCCCATCGCGAACTTCTGCCTTGTCTCTTCTCCACCTTCAGATTCCCCAGTCCCTCCATTTCTGTACCTTCTATACCGCCAGAGTGAGTTCAATAGGCACATACCTGGGCCTGTCTGTCACTCTAACTACTAAAACCCATGACAGAAGACCTCACCCCACAAATAAACTTTATAAGGGCAGGGACTTTGTTTTGTTTAGTCATTAATCTCAAGAGCCTAGACCAGTGGCAATAACATAATAGGTGCTTGACACATATTTGGCAAGTGAATGAATAATTAATGAAGCAATGAGTTCCCTGAAGTTGCTCTGCACTTTCCCAGATCCATACCTTGTTTCAGTTCACTTTTCTCTGATTTATTTGTCTCATAGATTTGTCATCTCCCAACAGTGGACTATAGATTTGCTTGCTTATTTTCTGTCTCCACTGGATGGTCACATCCATGTGAGCAGGAACCACGTGTGTCTTGTTCCCTGCTGGGTCCCCAGGATTAAGGATAGTGTCAGGTATTTGTCATCTACATAATAAATTCCCAAGTCCAGCCTTCAGCCTTCGAACCCCTGCAGGAGTTCACCAGACCCATCTTTGCTGTCTCACCTCCTGTGAGGCCATTTCATGTTGGAGCCTGGTGTGGGTGTGGCCAGTGCTGGTCCTGGCAGTTCTGCGGCCACTGTGACACCTGAGGACCAATCAGGTACACACCCTATCTGCCACAGTTGGGGCTCAACCCTAAGCATGTGTATGTGCACAGCCTCTGCACTCAGTGTCCGTCCCTCTAGAGAAGGCAGCCAGGGCCAAAACAGGGCGCCTGGGAGCCAGGACTTCCTATGCTCTCTGCCAGTCCCTGCCAGGGCCACCAGCAGCTCTGACCCCCGGTCTTTCTTTTCTCCCAGCTCTTCCCTCTTTCCCATCAAACCCTGCCTGGCCAGGAAGCCTCTCTCAGGCCCTCTGTTCCAAGCCTTCTCCATCCACCCTCCCTGTCACCCTCCTAGGAAAGGACAAAGTCCCATCCACCTCAGGGCACCCCGGCATGGTACTTGCTGCCTCTGAATTCCTAGAGCCCGAGGAATCTATTTGGCTGCTTCAACAGGAGACAGAGGTTCCCCACACAGCCACTTTCCTCAGCCCCTTGGCAGGCCATGCACATGAGGGTCATGTCAAGCCCAGCTCTGACCCCAATCCCCATGGAGGCCACCAGCCCATGGCCACAAGAAGGTGTTGGCCCAAGGCCAGTCCCTTCCCTCACCAGTCAGACAGCTTCAGAGGCAGGGGGTCTTCTGGCCACAGTTAGCATACGTTGGTCCTTCCGTGCAGCCTCCAACCAGAGACAAGCCCTTGGCAGCTCATCTGCACCTGAAGCCAGAAGAGATCTCCTGCTGCTCCCGTCCCCAGGCCCGTGGTGTCCCTGAGCCCCCAATGACTCAGTTGGCAGCCTCCCAGTCAGAGAGCTGCCCCATCCTGCCCGAGGCTAGCAGGAGAAGCTGGCAGAGGCCCAGAGGAGCTCATGTCCACGGCTAATGTGAACTCAAGATTCCAGCCCAGGGTATCACCTTCCCCCTGGAAAAGGTGCCCTGCCTGTGGGCCCCCCACACCCCAGGCTGTTGACAAGCAAGGACTGAGTGCTGGGTTGCCTGGCTGTGGAAGCTGCTGGCCTGCCCAGAGCCAGGAGCCAGCCCCTCCCAAGCTCCCTGAGGAGCCCTCCCTTGCATGGAGCGTGCTCAGGGCTTTGTGTCTGGGGACTCAACGTTGCCAGCTCATGGCCTCCATGCACCTGCCTCCCAGCCTTGGCACAGTCCTGGCCAGCCACCTGACCAGAGGGTAAGCCAGGGAGAAATCTGGGAGAGAGAAGAGGTATCCAGGATGGGACTGGCCTGAGGGGGAAAATCCATTTTTTCCCCTCCAAGTTCCCCTGGACTTGGCCTCCAAGAGAGACTGAGGTTGAGGAAGGGAAAGGGGTCAAGAGCCCTGGGATTTTTTAAGAGGCCAGGATTTCAGGCTCTCCTAAGTACCTGGAGCCCCCTCCCTGCACCCACATGTCCCTCTCCATACATGCCCACCTTCCTCTGCCCACCTTCCCCCAGCTGCCAGGAAGCCAACCTGAGACAGAAGAACTGAGTTTCATCTTCTGCCCAGGGCTGGTGGACGAGTGGGGTCCACCTTGGGGGGGCAGGGCATGACTAACAGCTTTTCCCTCCTGCACACACAGATGGCTTTGAAGACAAGGCCCTTCCCCAAGGGGCTCTGCGGGGAGGTTTAAGTGGCATCCTGGGCATAGAGCTGGGACACATACAGGAACACTTAATCTGCATGTAATAGTGTAGAGAGTTAGCAAGGACACACACCAAGCCAACCATGGGAGTTCCCTGTACAGAGGGGTGTGAAATTGGGGAACAAAGGGCTGTTAGCTATGACTGTAATGTGCCTTTTTCAGAAGAAAATATTTAAGTACATGTGTTCACGCATGTAATTAAATTTTTTTTAAATAGTAGGTGCACCATAGAAAGTGGTGGCTACAACTGACTGACTTTGATGGGGAAGGCTTTTCTACAGAAGGCATGCCCTGAAGGCCGTGGGGGAGGCTGGGGCGGGGAGTATGAGCAAGGCCAGAAATGCTCTCTGGGGACCCTGATCAGAGGCCATCCCACCAGCCCTTTACTTTTGCTGGGCATCAGGGACGCAGAAAGCCATGGATGCTTGCCCCAGCCCTCAAGAAGCTACCAATCCAGTAAGGGGACTGACTGTGTACTCCTCTAACACCAAGCCTGGGAGCCTGTGGGAAGTTTCAAAGGCTAGTGATAAACAGCATGCTGTGCAGGAATCCCCCCTCCCCCACCGTCAAGAATGAATGAGTTTGTCCCCTCCCTCGTTCACTCACAGATCCCACAAGTTCACAGCTGGTTGGGAGAAGGGCTGGGCTCACGATGGAGCGCTTCAGCAAGGCATGCGCAGCTTGGTGCAGGTAAAGTCAAAGGGGTGAGGCAGAGTAGTATCTCATTGTGTAGATATACCACATTTTCCTCATTCACTCATATACCACATGTTCTCACTTATTTGTGAGAGCTATAAATAAATAAAAACACACAAATAAGCGGGGGAGGTGGGGAAGAAGACACAGCAATCACAACAATTCCTTGAACTTGTTAAGACAAGTGAACAGTTATGATGTTGATGCGGGGGAGGGGGAAGGGGGGAGGAATTGGTGAACGGGCATGAAAATCAACCACACTGTATATTGATCAAGTAAAATAAATAATAATAATAATAATAATAATACAAAAAAGGGGAGGAAGTTTCCAGGTGGAGCCTCCTGGAATCTGCCCCTCTGAACCTCCCTGGGTCTCCAAGGGGCTTGGGAATCAGAAAAGGACCACAGAGGTGCCAGCCCCGCAATACAGCCCCCGCACCCCTTAAGAAGTCCTCCATGGAGGCCAGCATGGGCAGCTGTGGCTCCAGTTCCCCTTGGGAGGTCCCTGAGGCCCTCTTCATGGGCACGTAGTTCTGGAGATGAAGCAGGAGGGAGCCAGCCAAGCGGCCACAGAGCAGGGCAGGGTGGCGGGGTGGCCAGGGCTCAGCCAACGGCTCCATCTGAGCTCGCCTGGCTCAGGAGGTGTTCTCCGAGAGGCCACCACACTGTTTGTTTGCAGCTCAGCTAAATTGCTCCCTAGGGTGAACCTTGTTTCACAACATATTTTCAACCAGACTTTTGCTGCAAACATGTCCGTGTCTGCGCAGGCACATGCACACCCAGGCCCCAAAGGGCAGCCCTGGCCCCGCCAGGCTCAGCCTTCTCTTCCTCTGAGTTCCCTGCATGGCCTGGTTGGGGCAAAAGAAAGGGGCAGCCTGAGGCAGGTGACATGAGGGTAGGCCTCTGATGTTCTTCACTTCTGGTCCTCCACTCAGCTTGGCTTGCCTTCCATAGCACCAAAGGCAGTGGGAGCACTGGGCCGGTGGCAGGAAGCCACACGTGCTGCCCCTGTCTGAACAGGTGGGCTGCTCCATCTCCCTGCTTCCCTAATACTCCTCTGCGTCTTGGGCCCTGGTCTGTCCTGATGCTGCAGGGAATGGAGGAATGGCCTGCCAGTAGTCACCCATCCATCCTTCTAGCTCGCAGGTGATTCTCAGGACTCCAGCCCATTTGGAGAGGGCAGGGTGTGCTCCTGGTTCTCCCAGGGCTTCTTGGCTCTCCTGACAAGAAGTGCTTGTATCTGGATGCCGTGTTCTTCCCATTCTGCAGAGGGGCTTCCTCTGGCACCCCATTATCCTCTCTGCTCTGGGACCAGAGAGAGAATCTCCCAACTCTTTCTTCACCAAGTGTCCTTGTCTCTGCTTGCAGCAGGGCCCAGACTCCAGGGGCCATGTGCGTGGTATCCCACAGGGCAGATAGGAGGCCCCCCGCATCCTTGTCTCAGAAGTGTTGCAGGCCCCAGAGTGCCAGGAGTGGAGGAGCCCCTCATTGTACAGGGCCCCACTAAGGACCAGAGAGGTGTGGAGCAGGAACAGAGCAGGCTCTAGGACTCAAGCCTCTTCCCATCCTCTTCCTCCCTCTCTCTCTCTCTCTCACACACACATGCACACACACACACACACACACAGAGATGGTCATGTTCATTTCATACTTAGTGACTAACACACTCTCACCTTTATAGATAGAGAACCCTTTGCAGATTCTAGGGATTGGAGAAGATCCAGTTTGTCACTAAACCCAATGAGAAAGTTCTCAGCCCCTGCCCCCAGAGAGATGTGTATGGATCCCAGGCAAAGGGGCAGCAGCTCCCCAGCAGGTCTCCTGCAGCCCTGTGGCTGGGCCCCCAAGTGGCAGGCAATTCTCAACATCTCAGGCTCCGACGACCCCACTACCTGCCCTGTCTGAGGTATGCTTCATGGAGCTGTGGACCAGGGTGGCTGTGGGGCTATATGTGGCCTCTCATTCAGCCTCCAGAGCTGAGTCAGGACCTCATGCCCAGCGAATGTGTAGCAGGCAGGCCAAGTCCTAGGCTAGGACTAAGAAGAACGCATCCCAGACCCAGCCCTGTCCCTGTCTTGCCGGATGACCACAGGGACATATTTCCTCTCTCTGGAACTCAATTTCCTCCTGGGCAAATGCAAGGTTTCTGGTCCCTTTCATGAGATTTCCTCTGATTGAGTCTCTGCAATGCCTGGCTCAGACATGCTCTGCGGAGCTGCTTCCCCACAGCGCTTGCTGGCATGAGCCCAACAGAAAGGACTTTGCCAAGCGCTGCCCCTAAGGAAACCTAGGCTGGGGACAGTGAGGGTGGGGGAAGTGAGCGGGAGATGAGAACCAGAGTCCCTGGGGTGATGGCAGCAGCCCAGTCCCAGCCACAGGGCCTTTGTGCAGAGGGGCTGTTGCCCAGTGGACCCCACAACCACTGCCGCCGCAAGTGAATCCTGGATGCAAGAGCCTCAGCCACAGGTTTTGCTGCTATCACTAACTTTTATTGAGCATGTTGTCTCTGCAGAGCCTTGTGCGCAAAGTGGAAGCAAACGGGGGAGGAAGAGAAAGCCAAACCCCTGCCACAGGTGGAACAGAAGGGATGTTGAGGTCATAGAGGCAAGGCCCAGGGAGCCCTGACAGGCAGGCGGCTCCTGCCACTGGTGTTAGTGCAGAACCAGATGCTGCTCTCTCCTCACCCTCCAAAGGAGCAGCATCTGGGCCCATTCAGACCTCCTCTACCCTCCCAGCAGCTGGGACCTCCCAATGGAGAGGGCTGACCTCCCAAGGCCAGGGCTTAACCAGAACCGAAGATGGTGTTGACACTGTCTGGGGGCTCCTGGGAGGAGAAGGAGGATGGACAAGGGTGGCCAGGGAGAGAAGGGCAGAAGGGGAAGGAAGTAGTGCAGCGCGGGGGTGAAGTTTCACTAGCGCAGCCACAGCCACATGTTGGTGATGCAGGCCGACGCCAGAATGGCGAAGAACAGAGCCTCCCTATGGCGCCGGGTGGTGCTCTGCTCCTCCAGGGCACGCAGACGTCCGATGATCACATGCAGCTGCAGAGGAGTCAAAAGCAGGGCTGGTGAGCAAGGCTCTGCTCGGGGCAAGGCATGAAGGAGCTCTGCTGCCCTTTGGGAGGCTGAAGTGCCCCCAGGTGAGAAGTAGGGGCCTGGGGAGGGTGGGGATGCCTGTGTCATGTGACAGGCCCAGCTCCTTGCCCCCTTTCCTTCCACTTCTCTGGAAGAAGGCAGCCCATCCCAGCTGTGTTGGGGCAGGGGTGGGGAGGAAGGGTTCTGCAATCGTGGGCTGGGCTGGTGTGGAGGCAGCAGCAGAACCAGAGTGAGAGATCCCAGATGGGGTGACATGCAGGGGCTGCAGAGACCCACCAGTGTGGATGCCCCTCCAAGCCCAGGCTCCCTGGGGCCTCTTCTCAGAAGGCCTGGGCTCGGTTTGGACAAAGGTGACCTTTTTCTCAGACCTCTCAGAAGTGCTGTCTGGGCACACTGCACTGATCCTCTTGTGTTTTCCCTTCCTCCCCCCTTTTCTCTTCCTTACTGCCTTCCAGCATTGCAGGGATAGAGGTAGGTTTGAGACTGGGCATCAAGATGGGACACCAGAGCTGTGGGGACTGGAAGGAAGAGGAAAGGAGCTTGGCCTCACCTCCAGTGCCACAGGCTAAGGTGATTGTAAGAGGCTACACAACCTCAAGGGGGTGGCCTCACAGCCATCAAGGCCCACCCACCCCAAGACACCATGACTCTGCTTCCACCCGCCAGGTGGGTCCCTGACACAGCAAATGCCCACCTGTCTTCTAATAATTTCCATCTCCAGTCCATTGAACTCTTCTGGCTCAAACCCTGCTGCCATATCTGCCTCCAGGTTGCTGGGAGAAAAGAAAAGACTGAAGGTCAGAGCTGCTGGCGGTCCTGGCAGGCACTGGTAGAGAGCACAGGAAGTCCATGAGGGCAAGTAGGTAAGGTTGGGGGCTTCCCAGACAGTGACCATCAGCCTCCAGCCCTTCCCTTCCATAGTAAAGAGGGTCTAGGGCCTGAGGCCTGGAAGCCAGCCAGGCCCAGCCTGGCCACAGAGCACATGGAGGCCACTGTGGGTGGCCAGTATGCTCAGGGTCTTTGGCAGGGAGGCCACAGAACCCCAGTACTCCAAGTGCTCACAACTCCTTCCTGGCCAGTATGCTCACCAGTCTCTCTGCTCCATTCCGGTCCCTACCTGAGCAGCCAGGGCCCAAAGATCTCCAGCTCTTACCGGTCACAATGGTATCTCATGCCTTGGAAGGCACCAGGATACTCCTGGGGATGGATATCACCATGGACTTGTTCTCTCAACATCCTGGGCAAATGCAGATGGGACCTCTAAAGAAAGGAATGGTCAGTCAAAGCGGCCTGCCCAAAGCCAACGGTTCACCCCATAAAAAGTCACATGGTGACTGAGCCTCAACAGCTTCAGACCACAGGGAGAGCCTGGCAACCCCACAAATTGGCTGCCTGCCACCATGCCACCCACACCATGCTCCTCAGTAACTCTTGGCCATTCAGGCTGTGGCCAAGGAAGAGCAGTGAGAGGTGTCCCTGTTCTCTGCCAGAACTCTCCCATGCAGACATCAGCTGAATGAGAGTGTAAAACCTCAATTGATAGCCAAGGAAATTGAGGCCTAGCAAGGTGCATTCACTTCCCCAGGATGCACTGTAAGTGGTGAAGCTAAGGATAGAGTCCTGGCTACTAGGAAACCACAGACTCCGCTCTGGGTGAGCCCATCTATCCTTTTGGCTTTCCTCCACTAATGAATCCCCAAAGTGTGTGCCTTGGGTCAGGAGCTCTCAGCCAAGAGTATCTGGTGCCTTTGAAGAGCCAGTGTGAGGTAGAGGGGCGGAACATGGTTTTCAGTACCAGACCTGCCTGGGTTCAAATCATAGTTCTAGTTTTGCAGTTCTCAACGAAATACTTCACAAGCTGCTTGTTTAACACACACTTACCATATGCCAGTGACCTTGCTGTCCTCTAAACCCTCACCAATATCAAGTCACTGAATCCTCATCACGACTGTGAAACCAGTACTATTATCATCCCATTTTGAAAGACAGGGAAACTGAAACATGGAGAGTTTATATAACTTGCCCAAGTCACACAGCTGGTAAGTAGCAGAGCAGTAATTCTAACCCAGGACATTTTGCTCCAGAGGTTGCACTCTTAACCATTATACTATGATGCCCCCCAGAGTTAACACTGCTTCCTCTTGACTCCATCACATGACAATGGTGACAGTAACAATATAGACCCATAACAAAGATTACAGGAGAGCCATTGGCAAATGAAAGAGCTCAACAAAATTGTAGAATTCAGAAAGTGCCAGTGGAGGAAGCCAGCTGAGCAAAGCAGGCCTCAGTGTGGGTGGGAAGCGGATGGGGAGCAGCGGCCAAAGGAGGTCCCGCTGGCAGCACCCAGAGGATCCAGGCTTGGAGGCTGCAGGGGCAATGGTGCTGGGGGATCTCAAGAAGTGGACTGGAAAACAGGGATGTTAAACTGAAAATCTGTGCATGAAGCACTCCAGCTTCTTACTCCACCTGGCTGGCAGCCAGGCACTCACTCCCAAGCCAAAACCTGAACCAAAAGAATGAGAAAGCTGGGGTGGAAATGACGCAAAATAAAACCCTGTTCATTGTGGCATTTAAGAGTGCCCAGCATGGCAGCCAGTTCCTCCCCTGCTCACCCTGTTGAAGTAGAAGCTGCTGTTTGACAGGCCTGCCCAGGATGTACAGAGCTGTGGCTCAGCCCTTCTGTTTGCCTCATTCTTAGAAATGAATGGACAACCAAGGCTCACCTGTCACCTGAGAAAGAGCCCCAACCTTCCTCTGTTCTGAATACCAGCATGAAACTGAAGGTGGGACAATTTCTGTGTAAACGATTTCCATAGGAACTTGGCCACCATGCCCAGTTTATTGCAACAGTACAAAATTTATCTTTCTCAACAGAAGCAGACAGATATTGGCAGACAGATATTTTTTGTGAACAATAGTTCACAGACATAATATTTTATCTTCTTAAGATAATTCATAAATAGCATCAAAAGGAAAGTGGGTGTCAGGAAGACCCCAGGGGAATTTGATTGAGAGTTTCTCCCAGAACAATTTCCAGATCATCCCCTTGATTTTTTTATAGAAGAACAAAAATTTTTTTGAGAGATTTGAAGGCAAAATAAGGATGAGTGGCTGGTGTCTGGGGTTTTTTGTTGTTGTTGTTTGCTTGTCTGTTTGAGATAAATAATGTGTTAACACATCGATATGATAGAATTAACTTAACAATAACACCTTCAGATTGATAATGCTTTTTATTGTGATCACCCACAAGAAGACAGGTCTAACTGTTCAAAAACAGTTATTTGTCTTGTTGCTTTTTTTTATTTTTAGTTTTGGAAACTTTATTTGGAATTATATACATCATAAAACATAAGACTTTTATACACATGTGATCGAGACTAGGAAAATCTATGAACTGCAGTGAGTCCCAACGTCTCTCTGTTAATCATTTCAAAAACTGTTCTATTAGTTTTCACATACTTCTTAAGGCAGGCTGCTATTTTTCCAAACCAGCAGGATAGTATTATTATTATATTTTGTCCTTGCATGTTGTGGTTCTCCCAGAGGCAATAACAGTTCCATATCATTTTATTAAAAAATAAATAAATGGACGAATAGACTTAATAAATTAGATATCTTAATTCTACATTTCTAAATTCAATTTCTAAATTTAATATAATGTCTACTTTTTAAACAGTACACTCCTGAAGTCCTCATAGCTAACTTTAATTAATCCAGAGATCATATTACCCTCAGTCTCAGGGGGCATGAGTGGTTTTCTGGAGTCTGACCTCCTGGAGCAACTTGATTTGGCTGCAGTCTTTGAACACAAAGAGCCAATTCAATCTTTCTTTTTTTTTTTATTATTCCCAGGAGGTCTTTGACCTGGAAGCTCTTTTTCTCATTATTCATTGGGGATGAAATCATTTCGGCATTTATTGTAATCCATTCCTTGGAACAATAAGGTCTCCCTCCCTCTCCAACCTTGATGCCTTTGCCAGTAACTTTTGTAACAGTATAACCACCATTTTTCCCTCACCCACCTGAATGTAACTAAAATGATTGGTTACAGAACAATGGGAATCTTGTGATTCCAGAACAGTCAGGTCTCCCTCCTCTCCAAAATGGCTACCTTTTCCCAGTATCCTTTGCAACAATATTGCCACCATTTTTCTAGAACATTCCCTCACCCACAGTGAATGTAACTAAAAGGACTGGCTACAAAATGATCAGAATCACTTGATTGGATTTCGTAACCACTGGAAAGCCTAGTAGCCTCATTTGCCTTACCCTAGTTCCAGCCCTAATACAAATACACATATATTTCTAAATTTATTTTATATGTATATACTTATAAATAGATATTTTATAAATTGTATTTTATATAACTATTTTTTGTAATCCTTTTAGTTATATTCAGGTGCGTAAGGGAAAAATGATGGTTATACTGTTACAAAAGTTACTGGGAAAAAACGAAAAGGTTGGAGAGGGAGGGAGACCTGACTATTCCAAGGAAAGGATTATAATAAACACTGAAATGGTTTCATCCCCAATGAATAATGGGAAAAAGAGCTGCCAGGTCAAAGACCTCCTGGGAATAAAAAAATAGTCAGAAATATTGAATCGGTTCCATATGTTCAAAATATATATAATTTTATAAGTTATAAATAAAATTATTTTATAAATAAATTTATAAATATTTATATATTTACTTATTATATTTTATTTATATATAATAATTTATATATATATTTTTTAAAGGCAGCATCATTTCACACACTAGAGTTTTACAGAATAAAGTGTATACGTACTTCCCAGCAATGTGTACTTCAGGCATTTTGGATTCCCAAGGTTGAATACCCAGCATACCAAAAGACAGCCCTGACCTTTCACTAGACTTCCCTGCCCTCATTTGTCTGCCAAGCACACAGAAGTTTCATCCTCTCCCAAGTCAACTTCTGGCCCTGCTCGACTAGGCTGGAGCTCTTACAACCAGTTCTCCCAACCCCAACCCGGCCACCATGTGCCAAGGACCCCATACAGTACCGCCTTCCTGGGTCGGGGGGAAACCACATTCCAAACTGATGAAACTGGAGGAGAACCAGCAGCCTTTGGTTCCAACTTCTGTCGCCTCTGGGAGCTACCCAGGGACCGGGGTCCACGCTCCATTATTTCTAGAGAGAACAGAAGCCCCAGAAACACCCAGAGAAGTTACACCAGGGCTTCCTGGGCACAAGACACACCAGGAAGAAGACAGTGTCCCCAAAGTTTTTAGGAATCACTCAACACACATTTGTCACTGTCCACCGACTGATTCCAGCCCTCAGTTTGTTCATCTGTTCAAAAGTTCAACAAGTATTTACTGAGGGCCAAGCTCTGGGCTAGGTTACTAGAGAGACAGCAATGACCAAGAGACAAAACCCAGCCATCAAGCAACTGACAATTGTTTTCTGTATCAGGACATTGGGGGGTGCAAAACTGAAAGTAATCCATCAGTGCAAAGGTAGACAGAGATGCGTGCTCCAGAAATGATCAAACACGGTATCATGGTGAAAGGAAGGGGCTGCTTCTAGAAAAGCAGGAGACAACATTGAGGCAGAGACCTGAAAGAGATGAAGGGCCCAGCCCTGGGAAATCAAGGAAAAGAGCATTCCAAATGAAGGGAATGGCAAGCACAAAGGCTGTGAGAAAGAAGTGGGCTTGGGGCGGTATAAGAACAAACAGAAGGGCAGTGTAGAGCAGTCCCCTTGTGTACCATGGAAAGGGTGTTTTCTGTATATGTTGTACCATGAAATGTGTTAAAGAGGTGACCTTGATCTTGTAGATCATGGAGTTTGGATTTTACTCTTAAGGACAAGAGAAGGCATTAGAGGCTTTGGAGAGAGAATTGATCTGATCGATCTTATAAACTGAGCCCTGACTGTTTTGCAATAGACACAGTGGTGGCTTAGAGAAGGGGGAAACAGAGGGACCACGCACGTTGTTCCCACCCTCCTCCCTCACAGGCTGCAAAATGCTAATGTCATTTATCCCTTTTCCCCCAGCTCCTGTCACCCAACCCGCAAATATGCTGAGGCCCAGATACACACATGTACCCCCACATACATGCAAACATATGCATGCATACATATGAATGTCCACACAGGCTCATATGCACCTTCTCAACACACACATACACATGGCGGGCTATAGCCAAAGGGCATTTTAGGGGATCCTCACCCGCTATCACCACGTGCTCTTGGTTTTGCCCAAGGCTTCCAGGACCACCCAGCTCTTCAGCCATGGATATTTCCATCTCTTCCTTGATGTTAGAGGAGCCTCCTGCCATCAAAACCAGTTGTTAACTTGTCAACTGTGGCCAATGATGCACAGGCACAGGATGCAGGGCACAGAGGAAGCACTTGGAAAATCGCCTCTTCAAGGGGCAGGAGCTCAAAGAAGATATATATATCCAGACACAGGGGTGGAGCCAGACTCCCTCTCCGGGCTAAGTCCTTGGACTCAGCACCTTCTGTTCCTGCTGTATCTTGTTGGCTGGGTTTGAGGCCTTCTCCCCTGCTACTCTGTAAGCAATTTAGGAGAAGAGGTACAGTTCAGAGACTTTGCCTGTGAGAACTGCTCTGGCTAATGGATCCCCCGATCTAGCCCAGCGGGGGGCGAGTTGGGTCCACCCTCCATCATTTTCAGGGGCTGGCACAGGGCATGAGAGTCAATCAGTGGCCAAAGCATGATTAGGTCCCAGGCCCATCATGGCTTCTGCAATGTGTCTTGGGTCACACCACACCATCAGAAGTGATTCTCTGCAGAGCATCCTGCCTCCCCCTATTTGGAATCCCCAGCAGGGGAGGTGGCCTTTTTCTGACCTCAATCAGCCTGGACAGGAACTATGAAAACCAAGGGAGGGAAAGGCAGGAGAGGAGGGATGTGCCTGCAGCCACTGGAGCCCCCAGGAACCCCAGGCCCTATAACACCTGGTCAATTCCCAATCCTCCCTCCGCTTCCCTACTGATTAGACCACTGTGATGGTCAGGTTTATGTATCACCACGGCTAGGCTCTAATCCCCAGTGATTTCATCAAACACTAGTGTAGGTGTTGCTGGTCAGCATGTCCAATCAGTTGACTTTAAGTAAAGGAGATTACCAATCCTCAATGATGTGTTGGGCCTCAGCCAATCAACTGAAGGCCTTAAGAGCAAGCACTGAGATTTCCCAGACAAGAAGAAATTCTGCTTCAGGACTGCAGTGTCAGCTCCTGCCTAAGTTTCCAGGCCTCCCAACTTGCCACATATTTCAGACTTGCCAGGCCCCACAATCACATGATCCAATTGCTCAAAATATATCTATCTCTATATACTTTTGCATATGCATTTACATACATACATGCATACATACATCCTATTGGTTCTGTTTCTCTGGAGAAAGCTGATTGACACAACTACCAATGGTGAACCCAGAGCCTCAAAGGAAGAGGAGGCTATTTGTAAAAGGAAAAGAGCACAGCTGGGGCCAGGTGGGAAGAAGAGGAGGAGGGAGGGAGAGAAAAAGGAAGAGAGGGAAAGAAGAAAGAAAGGAAGGAAAGGAAGAAAAAAAGGAAGGGGCCAAGACTAGCTGAGGGAGGCCCATGGTCTGGGACTGCCTGATCCCCCTACCCCACCTGTCCAGTGCTGGGATCAAGTCTCCTGCAGCATAGCTGATATAGGCCTGGCCTGTACTCCTGGGGGCCCCAAAGAAACCCTTCCCAGCTTCAGCAGAGCAGCTGTGATGAAATCTGAGCTTTCTGGAGGGCCACCATAGGAGCAGAGAAACTTCTGAGTGTGCTCAGCGGGACTCAGCAGCCTCTAAGCCCCCAGTTTCTGCCCAACCACAGTTGCCAGATTGAGCAAGAATAGTGTGCCAACTAAATTTGAATTTTAGATAAACAGCAAATCATTCTTAGGGTAAGTATACTCCATGCAACATTTGAGACATACTTACACTAAAACTTTATTCATGGTTTATTTGACATTCAAACTTAGCTGGGTATTCTGTATTTCACCTAGCTATCCAATGCCCTGCCCATCCTTGCCATGACCTCAAGATTTGATCTTGGCAAAATGTGTGGATTGAATGTGCCCCCCAAAACTCGTTGAAGCTTGATCCCCATCGTAGCAGTAATTAAGAGGGTAGGAAGTCAGACTATGGCACTGTTGAAAGATGGGGCCTTTAAGAGGTAGTTAGATTATGAGGACTGTGTCCTCATGAATGGATTAATCCATTCCTGGAGTAATGGGTTGATGGTTTAATGAGTTATCGGGGAGTGGTTCTGATGACTTATAAGAAGAGCAAGTGAGCACCATTAAAGAGCCCTTGCCATCCTTGCCACGTGATACCCTGTGTCGCCATGGGACCCTGTAGAGAGTTCCCACCCAGAAGAAGGGCCTCACCAGATGTGCCCCTGGACCATAGACTCCCAGCCTTCAAAACTATAAGAAATAAATTTTGTTTCTTTACATAAATTACTCAGTTTCAGGTATTTTCTTATCAACATCAGAAAACAACTAATACAGCAAGTATTTCCTTTTTTTGAGCTTCAGTCTTCCCAATGAACAACAGAGCTGACAATCCCCTCCCTACAGTGTGACTGGATGGGGAAGAGTGCTCAGAAGTCAGCAGAGCTGGAACGATGTGCATGGTGGCTCGACACAGGGCCTTGAGCTGCTGACCCCAGACCAGATTCCCAGAGGCCTTGACCCACTGGGGCTTCCTGGGTACAGGGTCACTGGGCTCAGGCGCAGATGGAGGCACTGCCCTCTGGTGGCATAGGAATCCACCACCTAAGCTAAGCAAAGAGGTTTCCTTCCCAATCCCGGGGCCCCTAATGGCACCCAGAAACCCTGGCACTTTACCCCTGTAGAAAGCCTACCTCTCTTGGATTGGGGGCCAAGGATGGCTGGGAGATGATAGACAGAATTTGCTGTGTGGCTTTGAAGTTGTCCCTTAGCATATCTCTAACATCCTTTTCACAATTATAGTCCACATCATAATTTCCTTCTGAAATGGCCCTAAACTCGTACTCTAAACATTCTGAAAATCCTCCACTCTTTGATGTGCTAGCCTCAGTGGCCCAAACAGCTAAAGCCCCTAGGGTATAGAGAGATCAGGCAGACTTTACATGGTTCCTGGGGCCAGGAGGATGCCCATAGCCAAATGTGCATGGTGGGCTGCAGAGAGCTCAAAGTTCTTCCCACCTGGAGGTCAGACAGTTGTCTCTGAGAAGGGAAAGGAGGAGTCCAGAGCACACCTGGATTAAATGTGTGTCTATACTCTTACAGTGTGCAGTGTTTTACATGAATAAGATCTTACATCTGAGCTACGTGCTGCTCTTCAACTCACTTTTATTTTTGTGGCTTGCCAATACAGGGATCGAACCCTAGACCTTGAGTTATCAACACCACACTCTAACCAATTAAGCTAACAGGTCAGACTTTGACTTTCTTTTTTAAGTGAACATGTGCCTTGGGGACCTCTCCATGTCGGAACAGATTTATATCATTTATTTTATTATTTATTTTATGTATTTATGTTTTTTATTATGAATATTCATGAGATACAAAGCTGATTGTCACCTCTTGTGCCCATGATGTGAGGGCCAGATTCATACTGGCAGCATACACATTACCAGAAATCGCTTTCATACCCCGTGTCCCCCACCCAACTATCCCCAACCTCCCTCCCCCTCCCCCTTTCCCTCACTCCACTTTGTATCCCAAGGAATGTTCTCTCCCTCTGCAAGTCCAACACACTACTGTGGTCTTTCTTTCCTTCCTTCTCTCTAAGCTCCCACATATGAGTGAGCGCATGCACTCTGTGTTTTGCTTGTTTCACTCAACATAAGTTTCTCCAAGCTCATCCATAATGTTGCAAATGGGAGAATTTCATTCTTTTTACTGCAGAGCAGTACTCCACGGTGTGTATATACCACAGTTTC
>NW_007728266.1:227957-244812 GCF_000696425.1 Galeopterus variegatus | reverse complement strand
CCCCCCCGCCACCCCACTTTGTAGCCCAAGGAATGTTCTCTCCCTCTGCGAGTCCAACGCACTACTGTGGTCTTTCTTTCCTTCCTTCTTTCTCTCTTAGCTCCCACATATGAGAGAGTACGTGTGGTATTTATCCCTTTGTGCTTTGCTTATTTCACTCAACCTAAGTTTCTCCAGGCTCATCCATGTTGTGGCAAATGGGAGTATTTCATTCTTTTTCATGGCAGAGTTGTATTCCATGGTGTGTATATACCACAGTTTCCTTATCCAGTCATCCATGGATGGACATTTAGGTTGGTTCCACATCTTGGCTATTGTAAACAGAGCTGTGATGAACATGGGAGTGCAGGTATCCCTTTAACATGATGATTTCCATTCCTCTGGGTATATACCCAGAAGTGGGATTGCTGGATCATATGGAAGATCATTCTGTAGCTGTTTGAGAAACCCCCATACTGTTTTTCATAGTGGTTGTACTAATTTACAGTCCCACCAACAGTGTAGGAGTGTTCCCTTCTCTCCACACCCTCGCCAGCATTTGTTATTCATCATCTTTTTGATTATAGCCAGTTTAACTGGGGTGAGGTGGTATCTCAATATGGTTTTAATTTACATTTCCTTGATGACTACCTTGTTTATTTTAAACGCGGCACAGCATTTCAATGCACAGCTCCCCCCAATCCCTGGTTTACTGACCTGCTCATGGACATTTTTGGGTGTCTAGAGCCTTCCTCTTCTATAAACAATGCAGCGCTGAGCATTTCTGGACGTGCCCTTTTGCACACATAAGTAAATGTGTTTGTAGAGCAGGTGGCTAAAAACGGAATTGTGGGGTTCTGAGGTATGTGTGTTGATAATTTTGACCTGTATTGACCAATATTTTCAAAGTCCCCTTTGAAGAGGCTGCAGAAAGTGCTTGTTCTTTGCAGCCTTATCAACGAAAGATACTATGAAACTTGTCAGAAGGCATCATTATGATGGATGAAAAATGATATCTATCTCATTGTTGCTTTAATTTATATTGCTTTAATTATGAATAAACCTGAGTGATTTTTCATATGTTTATTGATCTGTATTTATTTCCTGTGAACCATCTGCTGGAGGGCTTGGATCTTTATTAAAATAAGAGCTGTTTCATTAACACAAAGGGATGGGGGCAAAAGCTCTCTCTCCCTGTGAGATAAGTGTCTCCAAAGAAAACATATCATCTTTTTCCCTAAAGGTGATCATGAGCACGGAGCCTCCACTGGGGACCAAACAAATCCAGTTAATTGCAACCAAGTTTTTGCTGAAACCTGGAGGGCGTCCAGCCCCCTAGAGAGCAGGTGTCCGAATCAGGTTGCTGCCTGCCCATCTGCCCATCTGCCCTGGGGTCTCTCTGTCTCTCTGCCTCCTCCAATGCCTTCCAACCATTGGCCTCTTCCAGCTGTTCCACCAGCCAAGCACTCTGCTCAGATTCCTGACAGGCTTGCGGTCTGGCTGCCATGGGAGGTAGCAGGAAGCCAGGCACAGGGTCAGGACACCTGGAAGTGGCTCCTAGCCCTGTCGCTGGACCATCTAATGCAAGTGCTTCCCCTGCTCTGAGCCTCAGTTTCCCATCTTCACATGAAAGATCAAGCTAAAGCTGTGTTTCATGGTTTCAAGGAGGTACATTGAGGGCAACTTGGGCTTCTAGGCAGACCCTAACCTGTCTTCATCCAGAGCAGTCTGCTCTTATCAACTTCTTATATTGCAGTTCTATGTACGAAGTCATTCAAACCAAATGTCTTGAAGGAAAGTCCAAAAGCCACTGGGTGTGATGACCACCTGCCTCCCAGCCCTGCTCAGAGACCAGACTCCAGCAGCTACAGCCCCCAGCCCAAGCCAAGTGAGCAGGCCTGGAACTTGCAGGCAGCTGGGAGCTTCCTCTGATTGTTTATGGACCTAAGGGCCAGAAAACAATTCTCCTTCCTGCTCCTGGAAGCAGCTGGTACTGAGGTCATCCCCGGAGCCCCAGGGCCCTTCCCGACCAAGAGAGGAAGGGGAAGAGGGACTAGCACAGTTTTGCAGCTGCCCCTCCACTACTTAAAGAGACAGGAAGGACAGACAGATGAACATAGGGTCAAACTGCAGGGACTGTGGCTGGCCTGGGGAAAGAAGACCACCTTGTGAGCAGAGAGAGGGAAAAGAAAAGTGGCAGGACCACCTGGGGCAACCCTTGGGACCCAACCCCTGTGACAACAGAGCCACCTCCATTTCTAGTTTTCTTTCTCCAAATGTGGGCTCCTCTCATTCAGTATGGCTGTCTTGAATCAAGATTGACCACATGCTAGGTGCTGTGGGTAGGGACAAAGATCCTGTCTTCATGGAGCTCATGCTGTAGTAAGCAGATAGGAAGGAAGTCCATGGGTCTGTGGGGACACTAGTAGGTGGGTGTTTGCATGGAAGTCATGTCCCTAATCCGGCCTCACTGGGAGTGTGGTGGGTGTTCACTAGAGCTTTGCAAACCTAAGAGGGAGTGGCCAAAGGGAGACCTGACCCAACCATTGTCATAGGCCCCTGCCGCCTCTAACTGCACACTTGCTCACTGCCTCTCAAGGGGGCTTGGATTGGAAGAAAGGTCTTCCTTGCATTGGATGGAAATTTGGTGACAGTTTGGGGGTGGGATGGAGCAGATCCAGCAGAAGGGGGGTTGAGGACACTTACACAGAGCCAAAGCCTTGACTGACAGACCAACGGGCAAGGCCATGTTTGCTGGGATGCTAGGCAATTCCCGAGCAGCCCAGTCCTCAGTACTCAGGGCCAGAGGTCATCCTGCTGCACCTCGGGGTCCCTTGAAACAGCACCTAAAGCTTCCCCCTGGGGAGGGTGGCTGCTGCAGCAATTCAGGCAGAGCTGCAGAGCTTAAGGTCATTGATGCTGGATGATCCTAAGAGCTTAGGGTCATTGGTGCTCTTTGGCCCAGCATGAGGGGCAAAGAATAGCACCCGACAGTGTGAGACCAGCAGGGGGGCAAGCTTGCTGTCACTGCAGCCAGCAGCTGTCACTGCTTGCACTTTCTTCCTTCTTCTCCTCTTCTCTCTGCTGGAGACCCAGAGGGGTTTATTCAACTGCCTGTCATGCAGTGGCCCAGTGTCCACCCACCCCATTCACCCCTTCCCCCAACTGAGAGGGCAGGGCACTTTGCCCCTGTGTCCAGGGACCCCTTGGAGCTGGTGGGGAAGAGCCTCTTTCCTGATCCCTAGGAAGGGGGCTGGGCAAGGAGGCCCTCAGCCCCAGCCTCGTGGTGATTCCTCAGATAGAAATGCACCTGCTTTCAATTGTTTCCATGCCCAGTGACTGAAGCATGATGTGTATGTAAAAATCAGGAGAATCAGAGGCCAAAGGTAAACAGCCAACAGCGATGGTGAAGAGGTAGAAAATGTGGCACAAAGTCTCAGTCCCTGACCACCTCTAAAGTGCAGGCAGCAGCTGCTCCTCCAAGCTAGAGAAAGCCTTTGGAGTAAAGCGGAAAAGGAGGCCCAATGTGAGAAACACAGTCCTGAGAAGCTGTGTGCTTTTTCTGACAAGAGGGTAATGACAAGTGCTCCCATCTATGAAGGAGATACTCTTCCAAATATCCACCCATTTTACGGGTGGAAAAGCTGGGGGGAGGGCCAAAGGGGCTGGGACGTGACCCAGTTGACTGATTCAGTGGCAAACCAAGGTCTTCATATTAACAATCCAGTGTTCTTGCTAGACCAAGAGGGGGTCCCAGGAGGAACTAGCTCAAGAAAGTTGCAGAAAACATCCTCCAACCCCTTTCTGCTCTGACCTACCCTTCACTCTCAGAAGACAAAGGCTAGCAGACAGGCTCTACTTCAATGTCCTGCCGATAAACAGTGCGAATCAGCTCTGCAGTCTACCTGCCCCCTCCCTGGCCAAGAAGATGAGTCCTGGATCCTCACTTATTAGCTGTGTGATCCTAGGGAATTCACTTGGCCTCTCTGTGCCTCAGTGACTCTGCCTGGCCTGGATGATTCTCCTCGGCATTTCAGCATCTTGCCATCTTTCCCAGCACTGGGATGTCAGTTCTGTGAGGGCAAAGATCCTGTGTGATTCCTTCACTCTGTCCCCCTGTGCTTAGCAGACAGCCTGATACATAGTAGATCACCGAATAGTTGCTGAATTGAAATTACCTAAATGTTAACAAACAAAAAACAAAAACCAGCTCTCCTCTCTTGGTGTCTTATCTCATGCTACTGTTCTTTCTCAACTCCCTGGAAGTGTGACCTGCAACGTGCTCACTGTCTCCACTTTTTCACCTGCCAGACTTATCTGTCTACTTATTCTAGGCTGGCTTCCTCAATCACCGTTCAACCGAAACCACCCTTGCCAGGATCACAAATGACCTCCAGACGGCTTGATCCAATGCATCCACTTTGGTCATCATCTTCCTTGATGTCTTAGAAACATTTCACACCATTGTTAACTCTCTCCTAAAAACACTCTCCTCCTCTGGTTTGCGGGACTTCACACTCCCATGGTTTTCCTCTCACTTTTCAGGCTCTCTCCTGGGCCATCGGGTCCACTCTCAAGACTTCACTTATCATCTTTATGGTAACTGGGGCAACTCTGCCATCTCCAGCCCCAGCCTAGTCCTCCCTCCACAGCTGCACTCAAGCGCACTCCACCACACGCACTCAACATGCCCCCAAACTGTGGGCTTGTGCTGCCCTCAACCCATTCCTCCTCCAGTGTGACCCTCCTCAGGGAATGGCCCCAGCATCCACAGCACTGTCCAAGCCCCCAAACCTGAGAGTAATCAGGGACTCCTCCACACCCCCTCCCAATCCAATCTGTCACCATGCATGGTTCTGCCTCTTAACTATAAAATTCAGTGTTTCTTCCAGTGTGATCCAAAGATTCCCAGCAGAAGAATCAGGTAATTTGGTAATGATGCAGATCCCTGGCCTCACCCTGGACCCAAGGAATCAGACTCTGGTGGTAGGGTCTGGGGATATGCATTTTAATGGTCCTGATATCTACCAAAGTTTGAGCAAAAACCTTCTCAACAGTATATTTTTTGTCTCCTCTGTCATCAGCCTAGTCAATCCCATCACTACCTCTTGCCTCGATGATTGCAATAGCCTGAACATCCTGCAGCCCATTCCCCACATAGCAGGCAGAGTGTGCCTGGCTATGTCCCCTTGCTCTTTCAAGCACCCCTCCATAGCCTCCTATCAGTAAAGGAAAGACTACAATTCCAAGCATGGCCCAAAGGGCCCTGTATGAGCTGACTTCCCTCTGCCTTGCCAATCTCATCTTGCACAACTCTTTCCCCTCATGCTACCCTGGCTTCTTTTTCCTTCAAAACACAATGGGCTTGCTGGACTTCAGGCCTCTTCACATACTATCCCTCTGCCTTGTTTAATTGTCATCCGTGCTCTTTGCCTAGCTGATTTCCACCCATCCTGCACTTCAGCTGGCCATGGCTTCCTCAAGAAGGCTTACTCTGGAAGCCCACACCCCACAACGTCCTGGACCTCCCCTGGCATAAAGTTCATCATGTGCCATTGCTATGGCTTGTTTGACATCTCTCCCACCCAGCTGTGCCCAGAGTACCAGGCAGCCAAGACCTGGCATGCTGCTGTGCACCGTCTGGAGCCCCCCAGCCTGGCTTGAGCATGAACAACCCCAGTTGGTGTAGCACCATGCTCAGTCAACACCCATCCCTATATGCCTGGTCAACCCCAGGACCTAGGGGTGCCAGCACTGACTAGCCCTCCCACCGGGCTCCTGTGATTTGGTGCAACCAGCCTGATATGAAATGTTACCCAGTCTCTATGTTCCTAGCACATAAATCCTGGTGAAGCTGAATCCATCACACAGTTTGAGCTCTTCAGAGAAATTGTTGAAAGTCATTGTTATTGGAGCTGCCAGTCTTGTGGTTCCTGAAAACAATGTTTTGTCTAATAGAAAAATCTGTGTGGCACAAACATTTTGTCTGTTCTTCAGGAGGCTTTGAGTTCTCACATCACTTCCCACATAGAAACCCTAGGAAAATGACTCCAAATCCCACTTCTCCTCTCCCAACCCCACCCGCCCTGTGGGGACCTTTGACAGCTAACCCTAGTCTATTCAGCTGTGGCAAGCAAGAAACTGCTCTGCAGCTTGGTTTGAGACTGACAAGGTGCCCCTTGTCTTTGCCAGCATCTCAGAGAAGCCGTGAGGCCTTCCTCATGTATTAGCTTCCTTGCATGGGCTAGCCTCGGACCCTAAGTCAGTACCTAGAACACTTGTCTCTGGCAAAAGAGCTTAAAGTTCAAAACCCATGTTTGGAACATGACCCTTATCTGGGGGCTGCTTGAAAAGCTTTCGCTTGATTTCCCAGCGCCCCCAGAAGGTTGACATCACTCAGCTAAGATAGTCTGGGACAAGAATAAAACCCAAGCCTCTGGCTGCGGTTCCTGGCATTTAGCCTCCACATTCGATCCTCTAAGTAGGCCCCCAAATTCATTGCCATTGCACCGTCACTGCCAGGGCTTCTCCTACTAAGGGATGGGTTACTTTCATTCCTGGGTGCTGGCACAGCTTGGGCCACTGACTTCCCATGGCTATATTTTGCTCTACACCAACAGCTGTGAGTCTTTGGGGCTAATATCATGTTTCTTCCGTACAGAGGCCCTCTGAATAGTCCCTGCCCCTTGCCATGCTCAGAATTCAGGAAGCCCAGCCAGGGCAAAGTCTTGAGTATTGTGTCCCACATACATAGTGCACAGGAAACATTCTCACTCCTGCCCCACCGCCAGCTCCAAAACCAAGCAGGGCATCCATCTAGCAAGGGGCATCTCTGTCAGTAAGCAGGGATCAGGTGACAGGGAAGTTACCAACCCTGATTTGTGACAGATCTTACTAACCTCATGGCAGGGAGGGACAGATCATCTTACACACCGTGAGGACAAACTTTAGGACCCAGGACACCTCTTCTTCCTGCTCCTAAACTGGTTTGGGCTGTTTCCTTATCTACAGTCCTACCTTTGGAGGAACAAGTTTGACCCACAACCACCCACCCCCCATGGAAGTTGGGGAGTCAGCAGGGATCCGAGATGGACGAGGACAAAGCACAAGTGGATGTCATTTGCTCTTTATTATTCTTCATTATCTTCTTGTACATAAAGAGACAAAATTTAACAGCTAAACTCAACAGTTGTAAAAAGAGAGAGAGAGAAATCAGAAGCAAGTGCGTTCGTTGCCCCCAGGCTCCAGTGGAATCCTGGCGTAGCACTGGATGTACAGATTTCCCAGCTGACGTGGGTCGACACATGAAGACGAGCACAGTTCAAAGTGGTGCCAAAATGAATCCGGTTCACAACAATCATTGCTAGAAGCTCAGTTGCACATATCAGGGTTTCCACTGTCACAAATTCACAATTACAGAGTGAAACAGCAGGTGTGTTCGGGCCTGGGAAAGCGGCGTCTGTAAGGGGAGACGATTGGGAGGCAAAAGCAGCTGGCTGGTTTGTCCCAGTCCTGAATGTCTGCCCGAATGCCCGGCTGGGGGCGGGAGAAGGGCAGGCACCGTTCAGCAGTCAGATCTCAGGACAGTGAAAGGACTGTGGTGGCTTTGAGCTCGAGGGGGTGTGCTGTTTGAATATCTTTGTCAGAGAAATTCTTGCTAGAGAGAGACTAGCCACCCACAGCCTGTGAAAGGAAAAGCTCCCTATGTTTGAACATTTGGGAGCAAATGGTGGGAGTGGCCAGTCTGATAGCAAAACATCTGCTTTACAGGATATTTACAAAGATACATACAGGTATTAGTTTAAGTTGTAGTCTAGTTCACAAACTTTGTTATTCGTTGGATAAATAAAGGAGTAGAATGAAAGGCTGCAATACGCGACATCCTGGATGTGGAGAGAGAGATGGAGGAATATGGAGAGAGAACAAAAGACCCCCCGCACAGAAGGAGCCTGACACACGAGAATTGCTGAACCCCAAAGCTGAAGGCACGGTGAAGGGATCCTTAATATCTTGGCCCTTTTCTTTGAAAAGGGTACTCATTTTAAACTGGATTCCTCTTACACAGAAGCCCCTGAAAATTGGCTAAAGGGAAGAATATTTAAAATATTTTTATGTAGCAAGAATTGCAGCTACTGTGCATTATCTTAAGTTGTGGTTTTCTCTAAGTTCTCAATTAGTGGCCTTCAAATGAATGGGCTTTTACTGTAGATGCAGGCAGTCTAATTACAGTACTTTTAAATTAGCTAATTATACTGATTAGTATTAGTAGAGTTCAGTGGGAAGGATGTGCTTGTTTTTCAATCGGCAAAGTCCTAAAATGGAGCTTCATTACTTCTCAAGCTGAAAAGCAGCCTGGACCAGCAGCTTTGAAAATGAGTGTACACACACGAGACACAGGACACACACACACACACACACACACACACTCGATGAGTAAGAGAGCCTCTCTCCACAATCTCTCTATCTCTTGGACAAAAGAACAATCTAGAGGCAGTGTCAATGTTATCTGCCTCACATGAGATGCCATTTGGTTGTCTGAGGATGAACTCTGGCTGAGGGTTGGGAGTCTCCAATCACTGGGACAGGAGAAGCATCTGTCTCCAACCACTTAACAAAAAGACGTTTTCCTGTCCCAAATTCCTCATATTCGGGCTACCAAAAAGACAATGTCCAACCGATAGGGCAGATTCCTGTTTTCCGAAGCACCCTAAGGAATTCACACTAGTGGCAGTGGAGTTGGCATCGCAGGCCCCTCGGCCAGGGCACAACACAGCTGTGCAGGGAAGGCGGGGTGTGCATGCCAGCAGCTGTGCGCCCCACTCTGGCTATTGTGCTTTTGTCTGAAGACCCGAGGCGACGGGAAGCAGGGAGAGGCAAGATTGTGATTTTTGTTTTAAAAAGTCTTAAAAAGTTTTTGGTTGAAAACAAGTGACAGTCATATTTAAAGGAATTCTTTAAAGCCTTTTCTCTTTTTTTAAAATGCAAAATATCTAAATAATTAGCCCCGCCATTCCCAAAGTCTACAGTCACACATCTTTAAAAAAAAAAAAAAAAAATGCCCAGGAGGGCTCAGATTTCCTTCAGCTGCTGACACCACAAAACAGCCGAGGCGGGGGCACTGTGCCAAAAGGGCGTGCGAGTGGGGCCCACAGGGCGGAGGCTCACACGATGGAGCTGCTTCGTCTTCGTCCAAAGTCTTTTGTGAGGGGGCAGAAGGTGGCCACATTGGGGGGGCTCCCACAGCTAATCTTGGCTTCCCTCACTTGGGGCCCTGTCATCAGGCTGCCAGCCCCGGGAGGTGACATTCCTCCCTTCAGACCGGATCCCTCCTGGTACAAATATAGCTGAACACTGGCTATTGTTTCAGATAAGCAATGAGAAAAGGCAATGTGCACACGTGCGTACACACACACACATGTCCAAAAACAATAGAGTGGCTACCAAAGAGTTAGCATTGTATCAAATCAACGTCCATACAAAGACAGAGTTTGAAAAGATATGTACAGGGCATTCATAAAAGCCAAATGTGCACCACGAGGAGTTATGCCCATTGTCTGCTGCGAACACCGTCCCAGAGACCATGGATGGCACAACCCCACCTGGAAGAACACTACGAAGCACCTGAACCAGAGACCACAGGCCTTAAGCGACTGCCTCTGGCTTTTCCCGCCACCTGTCCCCAGCCCTTGAGGACACATGCTGCCCTCCAGGGGACACTCCCCAGGATTCTGCTTCTTGCTGTCTCCCATCACTACCCAGTCTCGAGCTATGGGGCACCTGGGCAGGGAAGGGCTCAACAGATTCCAGCAACACAGGTCATGTCTTGGCACCCTCCCTTTGGTTCTGGTCAGTGGGGCCCATGCCTGGCTCTCTGCTAACTGGGGAAGAGACACACCGGGGGAAGTAGCTTTTCACGTGCTCCCACATCACACTTGGGCACCTGCTTGAGAAAATACTGGGATAGCCGGGGCTGGCCCCAGAGCTTCAGGTTCCCCCAGGTCCTCCAACATGGCTGACTGGGGTTAGGCCCAGCCTCCATCATGGAAAAAGCAGGGGCCTTTTGGGCCCCAAATCCCTTTGTAAGGAAGGCCAGGAGTGCAATGCTAGAGGCCCAGGGGACGAAGGGAGGAAGGGAAGAAGGGAAGGCGGAATGCCACTTGGTCAGCATCTCTGGTATCAGGAAGTGCTGGGGGGCAGGGGCGGGGACAGGCAGAGTCAACTGGCAGGAAATTCTCCCCAGGTGGAGACTCAGCTAAGACTGGTTCCTTATAACCCACACATTTCTGGAAAAATCTCCCTAAGGGCAAAGCTCACTGGCTCCCTGGTGCTTCAAGCACTTCACAGCCTCCGTTAGCTCAGTCTGCCTCCAATGGGTGTGTGAGGTGGGGGAAAGGGTGAGAAGCCACAGCCACAAGGTCAAGCTGTCCAAGCCCTGGCCTCACTGGGGTAAGAACATAGGTCTCCTGACTTCAACCACCTTCTGGGACAAGTCCCAGGACTGGAGGGGCCTCTAGAAGTCATCTGTAGCCTCCAGGCAGGGTTGCATTCAAAGAATGAGTCTCAATGTCTGCCTTGGAGAGTTGTTTAGACAGAAAGAAGCTTGTCAACTCCATGGGTTTTAAATTACTGTGGTTGCCAATAGATCCGGGCTGTGCACTCTTTTGGGCCCCACAAAAATTTGCTACATTTTTTAAAGCACCACAGAGGAAAAATGGTTTGGTGCCAAGACCAGGAGGATGGAGATGGAGATGGGGGTGGGGGGAGGTGGTGTCAACAGCATCTTCCGCGTGGTCACTGACAGTTAAAGGGCAGGTCACCTCTGCCCCACTGCTGTCCGAAGCCTCACTAAAAACGGACCAGCACCTGGCAATGGCAGAGCAAGCCCCGGAAGGGCCTTTGACCACAGGTCATGGGCTCACCCACAAGGAAATTTTTTAAAAGGGACACTTTAGGATCTTCTCCCCAGGTGGGCACCATCATTAAAGAGAAATCACCGATCCAAAGTTCAAGTTCAATGCACCTATTCACAAAAAAGGAAGTATCCTAAAAGTTCAAAACCAGATAGCACAGTGCCTTGGAGGCCAAGCTCATGGGTTTAATTTCCCTATGGATCGATCGACCTCACAAAGAGAAAACTTCAGCTCTCTGCCCCAGCATGTACCCCAACCATCTGGAGGTCATGTGCTCCTTGGGCAGGGTCAGGAGCATCAGTTTTCCCCACGAGTGAGTGCTCCAGGGCTGTGAGTGGGCTCGTGCCAGTGGGTAGTGGTTTTAGCACAGCTGGTACACATGTCTGGAGAACCAAGGTCTGGGGGAAGCCAAGCACACTAGAGACAGGATGGCAAAGTTCATGCAGGTCCCTTGGTCAATCTGGAGGAGGTAACTCTGCCCCCAGCCCCCTGCCCCTCATCCTGTACACAGCCTGTCCTCCTGCCAGGTTGCTCTCGACATTCTTTTCAACCTGGGCAGGACTGCGGGGCTGTGTGCTGGAGGAGCGGCGTGCCACAGGTCCTTACGATTGATTTCCCTTGGCCTCCTAGAAATGGCCCAGATTCTGTTGTTTCATTCTAGCGTGCTCATTATTCATTTATTTGTTATTACTTCTTTGTTTTGTTTGTTGCTTCACACTCGCCCCTGTCCTCACAGTGTAAGGCAGGACAGAAAGCACAGAGCTGTTGAGGAAAAGGACTTGCTTCTCTCCCTGACCTCGTGGCCTGGGGCTCCAGACACAGACAGGTCTCCAGTCAGCCCCGCGGCCCCAGGCTCCAAGCCTGTGGTCCTTCTGGCCACAATCAACTCAACTGGATGATTCCTTTGGCATAAGAGAAGCCAGTCCCTGACAGGGGGGACAGGATGGTGGGGGCTCAAGGGGGCTCGGGAAGAGCTGGGATCTCTGGTCTGGAGCTCTTCCCAGGGGGGTTGGACTCATGCAGGCTCCTTACCCCCACCCTCCCCACCTGTCTCTGATGACTGACTCCCTAAAAATCCACGGTTAGGGAATTATTTGGCAACAAGGAGGCTAAGGCTGTTTTGTGGTGGCACAGTCTTTAAAAAGTTAAACAGAAAATAGGAGGCCTCTGAAAGAGGCGTTCACACGGGACAGGACACGCCTCCCACTACTTGTTGGAGTCGGGGTTGGCGGCCACTATCTCCTCATACTTTGGGGGTGGGTCACTGTAAGAGACACTCGCCTCCTCACTGCTACTCTCCTGGGGCGCAGTCACCTCCTCATAAGAGGGGGGAGGGGTGGCACTGGACAGTCTGGAAAGAGAGAGCTCGGGGAGGTAGAGGGTACTCTCAAGTCGCACCGTGGTTCTGCCCCCCCGACTGGGCCCCAGCACCACTTGGGGGGTAACCCCTGCCTCACGGTGCCCAGAGGACTCTCCCTGGCTATGCATGGTGCCCCGGTACACCATGACCCGGGGGAGGCTGTGCCCGGTGCGACTGGCTAGGTACCGGTTCTGAGCGTAGGAGGGGTGATGACGGGTTGCTTTCTGCAGCTGGCACCTCCAGATGATGAACAAGGCGATGACAATCAGCAATGCCACCCCCAGAAGGGGCACCACCACATACATAGCGTCGGAGCTCTGCGAGGGGTCTCGGACTGAGTACACTGCATTTGGGTACCCCTTCCAGAACTCCATCTGCAAGAGAAAAAGGGTCGCTTACACCTGGGGAAGATGGATACCAGGGGAGGCTCACCATACCCTCCTGCTCCGGTTGGGCCTCAGAGGCCCCAGAGACCCACAGCAGATCTAGTATCATGTTGGGTGAGGCTGGTGGCTGCTTCCCAACCTTCCCCACCTGAATGGTCTTGGAGAGCTATCAGAGAGGCTGTGGAAAGCACCAAGGACAAAGGACAATGCTCCCAAGTGAGGAGGCCCCCAAGAGTCAGGCAAGGGACAGTAAGTACATTTTGTTTGTTCCCGTATGGCTGCAGGGGCCATGCTCTAGGCTGGGGGTGGGGAGTGGGGGCTTCCCTTCCCTGCTTCTCATTTGTCTGCAATACCAGGGCCCATTCTTGGTATTCCTGAGGCTGCTTCTACTGCGGGCCAGCATCCCATCCCTGGGGTACGTGCCGTTTTCTCTTTGTTCTCGAACACCTCCTTGACCTCCTCGTAGCTGCAGATCTCTTCCATGCACTCGCGCTCGATGGTGCCCTGGCGCAGCTCCTCCAGGAACTCATTGGCACGAGGGAACCGTTTCAGGACCGAGTGGGCATTCTTGGCCTCCAGAAACACTGAAGAGAGAGGCGTCCTGAGGCCTGGAATGGGGAGGTGCCCAAGGGCTCCTTCAAGCCAGGCTGGGCCCAGGGACTGAAGCACAATTGTGGAGAGAAAGCCGGCAAAGCGAGCAGGCAGGACGCCAGGCATGCAAGCCGAGGACATGGCTGGCTCTTTGTGAAAGGGACAGAAGGGTTGACTGGCTCTGACACCATGAAACTCCTGTCTAGAATACCATGGCTCCAACAGAGCTCAAGCCCCTGGCAGTATGGGGAGAAATGGGAACCAGCTAAGAGGGAGGGCCTGTGCATAGCAACAAGAAAGAATAAGAATTTTTGAGTATTGCAGTCATCAGTGAAAAAACGCCCAGTGTCTTCTACATCCATTTGCAAAGAGAAAGGCAGAGCCCTTGTCATGAGAATTTATCCATCTTTGAAGGTGATGCTGGTAGGATTAAAACCAGATAATCCCATAAGTATCCACCATGAGCCACGCACCCCCACAAGTCTGAGCTGAGATTTTGGAGGAAGAAAGAAGAGGTGGCATTTGCTCCTGGTGGGACTTCCTAGTTCTCATGTTAAGCAAAGCCCCTTGGTCCCCAGGCTGCTGGGGCTTGGCTGGCAAACAGACACCCTTCCCAAGGCCCCTTGACCTGTCACATTAGTGCTCTCACAGAGGCCTGGGTAGGTGCACATCCACAGGTGGAATGCAGCCGAAGGTTTGAGAGGGGAAAGCTGCTACTCGGCCACCCTGGGGAGAGGAAAGCTAGGAAGGACTTGAAAGAGGGACATCTCCGCCACTCTGCCTGGGCTTGGAAGAACTCACCTGCCATGGTGCCTCCTCAGCTCCAGCGTCTCACTTGCCTGCAAAAGAATAAAAGTGACATTGCAGTGAAACCACATCCAGAAATCTACAGGACACCCTCTTGGCCCTGGGCTGTGATGCTACCCTGCACTGGCCACTCATAGCTTCTACTGCTTCTTATTCTTTCCCCAAGCTCTTCTCTGGAGCTCTCCCAGGTCCAGCAGAGCCGAAGGGAAACCTTCCAGCTATTTCCCCAAGAACACATACTGAGCCAGTGAGCTCTAGAAGGCCTAAAGTTTGAATTTTTCGTTAAAAACAGAAAACTCCTACAGGCTGAGTCTCCTCTTTCTTCAATGAATCTTTGCACCTTCAAATTGAGAAGAACCTCAGAGATGCAGATGCAGAAAAGAAGCCTGGAGAGATGGGGACTTAGGTAAGGTTAAGCAAACCGACAAAGAAAGAGGCATGGCCTGAATAATTCTGACCACAATGGTGAGTACCAGGTACCTCTAATGACAAGCATGTTCCCTGATAATAAAGCTTAACACGGCAACAAGAACTATCTCAAAAGTCACGGCCTGGCTGGGACTGGCCCACACTAAACTTCGGTGGGCATGTGGTCTGCAGGGTCAGAGCCTCCATACTCAACCCTGCTGCGTTCTTATGCTCCCTGACCAAATCCATCAGGCCCAAACCCAGATGGCTTCCTGTGCTCATCTTCACCAGATGAGGAGGCCTGGAATCTTCTGGAACCAAGCATGTCTCCTCTCTTTGCAATAAGACCACTGCAGCGAAGTACCAAGACACAGATTTAAATGATCAAAACCAAGACACTAACTAGAAGAGTTGCCTCTCATGGGAGCTATTGTCCCAAAGTCTTTCTCCTGCTAAGGAGCTCCCCAGCCAGTACGAAAGCCATGGGCACAGCACACTGTGCCTCCTGGCCCTCCCCACAACACACGCTCCCACTCATACACATATTCCAGACAGCTGGCCAAGCTGTCCACATCTGGGGGCAATCACGTTGCTACTCCCCTCCCCAAGCAGAAGCTCCGGGTTTATGACTAACTGCATGCAAGACACGTGAACTGTGTAACCCACTGTGCTACCCTTCTTTGCCTAGGCTGCCAGGAAGTTCAGCGTTAACACCGACAGTCAGGCACAGGCACCCTGGAAGCCTGACCGCTTTGCACATACGCTTCTCTCTTTTGACGTGGTGTCTGGTTTTCTATTTATGTGTTCCGAGTCTTACTGTGTACTTATATGTCTCCTAATCCTTTTGGCAAACAGGTAGAATACAAATCACACACAAAATTTAAAGCTGAAGGAAAACCAGCAAATCTCACATCCGTCACCATGTCAAGGGGCTTTCTCTTTTGAACCCCAGAACAATCCTACCCCAAACTATCAACATGTGAATTTGTCAAGAGACAGGCCAGCCACTGTGAGAAAATTGGCCCTCAATGTTCATAAGAGCAAAGATGGAATATTATCTCTAAATTCTGCTTCCATTATGGACCTCCAAGGTTCTTGTGATGAGGGTGTGGTTATAGTACGCCTAACAGCAAGGTTTTTTGATTGAAGAAAAATGGAGCTGTTGTGTCAGGATTTGAGAAGAATTCGTAAAGGGAAGACAGAAAAATGTGTTCCATTGCTTATCGAAAAGAACTGCAGCGTTTTACGTGAAAAATTATATAACAGCTTACATATAGTCACCTTTGGTCCCCAACACGCCTGACTTTGTTGCATGAACACCCACACATATCATAGATCTGAATGTGTGTTCTCCTGACACCTGCAAAAGTCATTAGTTCATTTTTAAGCTTCAGAGGAGCCACAGACTCCCCAAAACAGCTCACATAGCATCGCCCACTCTATTAGCAATTCCGTAGCCACCATCACGACTGCTGCTGCTGCTGCATAAGGCCTCCTCCCCCTCCCTCCCCAAAATATAGCGCCTGCTTCTTCCCCTATAAATACACCATCAATAGGCAGTTACTATGGCAACAGTGAGGCAGCAAGCGTGAGGGCTCCACGACAGAGAATGCTGCTGCAGTCACGCATGTATATGTCCCTCCTGCCCCTGGTGGATACTGTAAAGCTGATTGTAGGCTGAAGGAAGTTTTAACCCACTCCCCACAGGAACACAGCTGAATCCTGACAGCCTGGAAAGGAAAGGAGGCAGGGAACTGGCCACCACAAAGACCTTCCTTAACCCCACCCCAGGCTAAAGCTTCTGAATCACAGCACTTTGGGACACTGCCCCAAAAGAACCTCGCATGGGACTGGCGGCCACCAAAGCACCTGGTGTCCCATGACATGGCCTCCAAGCCACTTCTCCAAATCCTAGCCCTTTGTATTTCCATCACTCAGAACTGATCGCCAGGAAAGGGTTCTGTGATCTCCAAATCTTATGACTCATCGACCCATCCAGTGACACAGCCACTCCCAAATTACGCTCAGTCGAACTCTGGGGGCCCCCTTGTCCCCTTCCACTCATGCCAGCCCTGAAAGTGCTTGTCCTTGCCCACCTTCGCCCGATACCTGGCCACGAACTCCTGCTTCTGGCCCAACAACACTCTTCTCGCGGGTCTGCTCAAGACCCCCAATACCTTGGCCCGGCCAGCTGGGCCTCCAGATTCCCCCTCCCCAACAGAGCCCCACACCCAGCTCGGTGGCCCTGGACACCGAACAGTGCCCTCGGGTGTGGGGCACCCAATCCAAACGGCCTCACCGTTCTCCGGGCCCAGGAGGAGGCCGCCCTGTTTGCGCACGCAGCCCGCCACCTCGCTCTGCGCCTCTGCCAGCAGGGCCCCTGTCCCCGCCCACCTGCTCCCTGTCGGCCAAGC